>NC_143261.1:46329488-46481003 GCF_984573655.1 Nuphar pumila
CGTGCTTAAGAGATGCTATGTAACAAGTAAATGTGCATATGCTGATGGGAGTAAATGGTGTGGCTGTGTAGGTGCAAAAGTAAGTGATGCAGTGTATGGAGAGAGAGATGGAGAAGGTGCACAGATTCTACAAACAATAAACTTATAACTATTATCTCCATATCAACAGTCATATTATCAAGGGATTCATTTTGCATTTTGCTGGCTTCAGTTTTAGCGTCAACATAAGAAAGAGAGAAAAAAATAAAAAAAATAATAAATAAATAAATAAATACCTGTCAATCTACGTGACTGAGGAGAGAATGGCCTTGAAATATTTGTTAGGTCTTTCACAGTTTCCTTTAATGAGCCAGTTTCTTCGACTTTCTGATTCCTGTAAATAAATTTTAACAACATATTGCCTTAGCATTTGCAATTTTTAATAGGCTATTCCCTGATTTCAGAACCCACGTTATCCTCATAGTGACCCACTTCTTTAGATTTGTTCTGTTGACATCTTGCCGCCTAATGCTGCTTGTATTCGACTAAACTGATCATACCATAAAGAATATAGAAAGCAACAACGAAGAATGGAACTAGCAACTAATAAAAGGATATTTTGTAGAAGCAAACTTACCTCTTAATGAGAACCAAGGTAAATGCATTAGAGGTATTGCATACAAAGTAATTTAGAAGACAATAAAAATAGAATAGATAAAAGGATACACTGAAGATGCTAACGTCAACCAAGGAAATGTGATACATCTCCAGCAACAAATTCATTGAATCCAGTATCCCAGATGCCGAAGAGGATACGGTCCGTTGCTATGGGTATTTATAAAAATCGCTTAACATCAGAAGCAAAATATACATGATATGAGACTAAATCAAACTCTGTAAGGGATTTGATGTCCGAGTGAACTGGACACCCCGTTTCTCAATAAAACAAATACACAAGCCCTAAACATTCCCTTTTTCACATTTTTTTGGTGAAGAAACCCCATAAACTCAATAGCTCACTGACTGGTATGATCATCATTCACTGGATACACTATGTCCGAGTACCTATCATCTAAAAAGCTAACAACAAGGCACGTCAGATGATAAGCTATACCAAATGAATTTACAGACAAAAGGGAAAAAGAAATTATAGGTCAGAAAACAAAAACATGAATCAAAGGATCATTGCTAGGAATCAAACTGTATACCGAAAAATAATGACAACAACTGCAAATAGTGCAGACACAACGATGAATCTAAAGAGAACGATCATAAAACATCTTTAAAACCAGAAATCAAGTATGCGAGAAATCAAAACTCAAAATAAAAGAGAAAAGGGGATCTAAATACAGGGGAATACTGAATCAACTGATATTCAAAATAAAAGAATAATAAAGAGAAAAAAAATGTTGGAATCCGATGTTCCTGTTAATGTCGCACAAAGGTGAATTGATTTGTTATAAACAAATCCCAGTTACCATGAGTGCTTTGATGGGGCCGAACCAAGAAGTTTAAAAGAAATGAGCAGTAAAGAAAGAAAAAAAAATAGAGAGAAAATAAGAGAAAAACCCAAAGAAAAATAAACAATACGATTAGATACTATTGCCGAGAAAGATAAAGGCGACCAAAGAGGATTGCTTACCGTGCTCTGAAGACAACCTTGAAAAATGGGGAAGAATGGATGACCGAGGAATTTGATCGATGGCGTTGCTTCTTCTATTGCTGCAGGAAGGTCCAGCTTCTTTCAACTAGTTGGGAGAAATCCGAAGAAGAGATTAATGAGAAGAATAAAATAAAATGGAAGAAGAGAAAGGGGAATCGAAGAAGAGAGGAAGAAGACAGAGTCAGAAGGGTGGAGGGGTGAAGGCGATGGTCGAATGGGGTGTCCTGCGAGCTCTTTTTAAAGAGGAGAAGAAGGTTCGGGAATGGGCCGACGGTTGAAGATGAACGAAGGAGGGGGATTTCGATGGTGAAGGGTTTCCCCATGGAGAGAATCGGGAGAGAGAGAGAGTGAAGAGCGAAAATGGAGAGGGGGCGGCCATCCATCCCCCCCCTTTTTTTTTCACGGTCTCTCGAAGAGAAACCCTAAAAAGGGTTCTTTTGTAAAATTTTTGGTTTTTCCAAAAGGAGGCTCCGTGTAAAAGATTCTTTATAAAAATGGTTTTAAATTGATTTTTTTTTTAAAAAAAAATTGATTTAGAAAGCTTAAACTCATTTTTTTTTCGTAAATTTTCAATTTTTTTTGGGTTTTGCGTTATTTCTCCATTTTTTTGTATTTTTAGAATAAAAATCCTAGATTTCTATGAGAAACCAAAAGGTCAAAACTAATTTTTGTGTTTTTGTAAAATATTTACAAAAAGGGAGTTTTTCTGAGAATTTAAAAGCTATTTTGAGGAAATTTCTTCAGAAATGGGTTTTGATCCAGATTTTTGGAGGAAATATGGATTTAAAGTGCTGGATTTGGATCCGGAATTTATTTTTGAATATAGCTTTATGGAATTTAATTCAAAGAATCTGAAGAAATGACTTGATTTTCTCAGAAAACGGGGTTAGGGGCAAAAGGGTCATTTTTACAAAACTTTGAAAAATTTGGGGTGTTTACAGATGCCCCTCTTTGCTACTAAGCCGATTAAAAGCCGAGCTTAGTGGCAAAGACAACACTCTAAATTTTGAAAATGCCCTAGTCAGTAGATCTGAACTGGGTGTAGAAGAATTATTTTGAAAATATAGCTTCTCAGGCTTAAAAAATCTTATCCTGAATGGTTTTGGGGGGACGAAATCCTCGAAAATGATATGATTGAATAAAAGATGAGGAAATCGTGATGGGACTTTAGATGGAAATTCCGAAATGGTGGGAAATGAGAATTTTGATCAGGTCTCGTGGGTGAGACAAGATACTCTTATCGGAATGATTCATGTTTAGCCCTTAACCTGGATGGGACGAAAATATATCAAGATGAATTTGAAATGAGGAAAGGAATACACGAGGGTCTTGATGGGACATTTTTGGAAAAATGCCTCGTGAAATGAAGCTCGAGTATGATCCTTTCTTGGATGAATATATGAAGTATGGGTTCCTTGATGGGAAGAACCATGATGGGACTGGAAGAAAACAATCTCGTCAAAATGAGGAATCTCGTTGGAACGAGTCTCAGGTTTAACCCAAACCTGAAAGGAAGATACCTCGCGAAGCGAGGTTCCGAGTTAACTCTTAACCTGAATAGAAAATCTACCATACGGTTTTCTCAAATGGAGAAACCATAATGGGACCTTCAAAACTTGGACAAACAAATCCGAAAGGGGTTTTACGAGAGGAGAAAAATATAGGGTTCCCTAAAGCTTTGAAAAGGGGAAGAAATTGGGCGTCTCATTGCTGAGACTGAAATAGCTTTTGAAATCTATGATCTCTCGCAGGGGATTCAGGTTTGACCCTTATCCTGAGTGGGGGAAATCTACCATACAAGTTTTCTTAAAATGGAGAAAGCACGATGGAACCTTCGGAATTTGGATGAACAAATCCGAGAGGGGTTTTCACGAAAGGGAGAAATATAGGTTTCCCTAAAGCTTTTGAAAAGGGAGAAGAAATTGGGTGTCTCATTGCGGAGACTGAAATAGCTTTTGAAATCAAATGATCTTTCGCAAATGGTTCAGGTTTAACCCTTATCCTGAGTGGGTCGTCCATACGGAATTCTTCAATGAGAAAACCGTGATGGGACAGGAAGAGATACTTCCTTCAGAGGCAACTCTTTTTGGAAAATATAAACAACGCTAGGTTGCATAAAAAAAAATGGATATTGAATGTTTATTTCTTTTTTTTGGAATAGCTAGAAAATTTTGCCAATAAGATAAAATCATAGTAGATTCAAACGCTTGGAAATATGCACGTATGTGCAAAGATATTCCCTCTCTTACTTAGAGTATTTTCTCCAATGTGGTTAACTCCTCAGTTCTAAGAGTCAAATTAAAAATTTTAGCACTGATGATTTTCTTCAAGGAAGCTATCCATTTCCCTAATATGAGAATAGAAGAAATATTCTTAATTTCATAAAAGCAAGTAATGAAAAGATATTGATAAAAGAATTTTGCATAAGAAAAGATGACTTCTGGCAACTTTGGCAGTTTGATATTTGGGTGTTTTCCCACAATGATCTTTTTGCACTCTTTTTGAGTCATTAGGCTTTCTCGGTTTTTCTCATCATCCTTCATTTGGATGTCCTGACTTTTTTTTCTCTTTTTCAGGGAAGGGTACGTCACAAACTCCTTCATCTTGGAGATGCTCCGATCCTTCTTTCTCTCAAGGATTATATATGATATTGGCTCAAAAGGTCTTTAGATGATAGCTGAAATCAAATATCTTTTAGGGTTTGTCGGTAGGCCCATCACATCCGCCTTCATCTCGACGGTGATCCGAACTTTCCCTGGAAGGATCCGTCACAAACTCCGTCATCTTGGATATGTTTCAAATCTTCTTTGGCCCCGGGGGTCTACTCGCTTAATTCGCCTTCATCTTGACGACAATTGAGAGATCCCTTTTGCAGATATTTGATTGCAGTTTAGAAAAATGAGAAGATATGGATTAAGTGGATTCTTTTTATAGCTCAAGATATCTCCACTGCCTGATTGCCAGAAAGTCATTTTTAAACATGCGCCATAGCCAAGATCAAATTCAATTCGCTTCTGTCTTTTCAACATCATTAAAGATTTCTTTCATTGATCATAGCGAGGACATTTCTTACATCCTTTTGGTTGATCATCAGAAAAAGGATTTGAATTTTACCTCTTTTCGCAAAAAGTTTTACCTTTTTGGAAAGAAATGCTAGAGATAATCTGAAGAAATTCCTTTTGTGTAGTCGGATTTTTAGAATCAACAACTGCTTTTAGCAAATTGGCAAAGTTTTCACGAATTCTTTTGTGAAATAATCGCTCAATATAGATTTTGATACATCCTTTAGCTGAAATTTTGGAGAAAATAACATGAAAATATTGGTTTTATCACACAACATTGGCTCAACAGGGACTCAACCTAAGAGCCGTAAAGAATATGGGATCCGTAGGGATTCATCCTACAGATTGAAATTTTTGAAAAATGAAGTTTAATTCAATAGGAATTCAACCTAAAAATTTTGCAAAAGAATTTGTGGCAAATAAGAATTTATCTATAGACTGAATTTTTGAAGAACGAATTTGGTTCAATAGGCTTTCAACCAAAGAACAACAAAAGAAATATGGATCAGTAGGAATTCAAACTACAGATTTACTTCTTAAAGAATGAATGTGGTTCGATGGGAACTCCGCCTAAGAACCGTAACAGAATATGGGTTAGTAGGAATTCAGCCTACAGATTTACTTTTTGAAGGATGAATTTGGTTCAATAGGAATTCAACCCAAGAACCGCAGAAGGATATAGATTTAGTAGGAATTCAACCTACAGATCGACTTATGAATGATCTGAATGGGATTCAAAATGAGAAATGTGAATTAGTAGGAGTTCGACCTAAAGATTGTGGATCAGTAGGAGTTCAATCTAAAGATCGATGGAAGGAATGGTCCTAAAGGATTTCAACCTAAGGACTGCGAATCAGTAGGATTTAAATCTAAATTTCGCTGATCGGTAGGGGTTCAGCCTAAAGATCGAAAGAAATGGTCCTAAAGGATTTCAACCTAAGGACTGCGAATCAGTAGGACTTCAACCTAAAGCTCGCTGATCAGTAGGGGTTCAGCCTAAAGATCGAAAGAAATGGTCCTAAAGGATTTCAACCTAAGGACTACGAATCAGTAGGACTTCAACCTAAAGCTCGGTGATCAGTAGGGGTTTAGCCTAAAGATCGAAAGAAAAGGTCCTAAAGGATTTCAACCTAAGGACTGCGAATCAGTAGGACTTCAACCTAAAGCTCGTTGATCAGTAGGGGTTCAGCCTAAAGATCGAAAGAAATGGTCCTAAAGGATTTCAACCTAAGGACTGTGAATCAGTAGGACTTCAACCTAAAGATCGACTGTTTTGAGAAGGAATTTTAGTTCAAGAGGAATTTAACCTGTGAGCCATATTGGTTGGACAGGGGTTCAACCTACGAGCTTTTGATTCTATAGGAATTCAACCTAAAGAAAGGATTCAACTTGTGGATTGAAATAGTCCATCATAGTTAAGCTGTATGTGGCCTGGTTTTCAGGATTAACCCCTTATCCTGAATCGGGCGAAAATAAAATTTGAGAAGAATAGAAATTGATGGAAGTTTTGACAAAAGAGAAGAATCAAGGAAATTTTATGGAAATTATTTTTGTAAAAGAATTCTCACAGTTAGCATTTTTGCTCCTATGAGGGGTTTCAGGATTATCCCTTATCATGAATGAGAAAGAAATAAAATTTTAGCAAGAATTGAAAAAAGGTATGATAAAAGAATCAACGAAGCTTGAAAATTTGATAAAGAAAAAGATTTGGCAGAGATTAATGAAGCTTTAAAAGAGGAGGAAAGACATTCAAGACTATCCCTTGTTTTGAAGAAATAAAGACCTCGTAGGATGAGGTTTCAGGTTTATCCTTTAACCTGAAGGGGCAATCTTTGAAAATAAGAACCAAGAAGAAAAAATGAATAAAAATTGATAAAACTGATAAAGATGGATAAACAAAAAGTTGAGAAAAAGAGTTTGATCCTGCATGCATGTGGGATCTTTAAAATGAGAGAAGAAGATGAGAAAATCATTTTTGGAAAGAAAGATTACCCGCGAGAGCTAATCTTTTGAAAGGGGATCATTCATGAGAGATCATCATGAGGGTTAATTTTTTGAAGCAATGATTTGAAAATCAATTTGTAGAAAATATGACCAACACGAGGGTTGATATTTGAATGTAATGATTTAAAATCAATTTTTTTTTAGAAAATATGATCAACGCAAGGGTTGATCTTTGAATGAAATGATTTGAAATCAATTTTTAGAAAACATAATCAACACCAGGATTGATCTTTGAATGCAATGATTTGAAATCAACTTTTAGAAAATATGATCAACACAAGGGTTGATGTTTGAATGTAATGAAATCAAATTTTGGAAAATGAGATCAACACGAGGTTTGATCTTTGAATGTAATGGTTCAAAACTAATTTTTTGGAAAATATGAGCAACACAAGGGTTGATCTTTGAATGTAATGAAATTAATTATTTTTTTTGGAAAATGAGATCAACACAAGGGTTGATCTTTAAATGCAATGGTTTGAAACCGATTTTTAGAAAATATGATCAACACAAGGATTTGTTACGACAATGAAGCCATACATGATACTTCAAGTACAAGGTTTTGATGATGAGCAAGTGGAATCAACTGCATTTCAGCTTAGGCTATGAAGAAATTGAAGAATTCAGTGAAGAATCCTTGAAGACTAGTGTGCAAATGTTTAATTCATTAAAAGTCTTAGATTCTTGTAAGAGCCTTACTTAGAGTGCATATTTAGGTTGCATTTCACCTTAAAAGTCTTTAGAAAAACTTTTCTAAAAGAAACTCTTTTGAAACTCTTTTTAGAAAACTCTTTTCTTAAATTTTCATGTTTATTAGTCGACCAATAGACTTATCAGTCGACTAATCCTTTCGCGCCATATTTTCTAAAAAGTCATTCTTGTCAAATTAGTCGACTGAAGGTTTTATCAGTCGACTAGACAGAATGTATGTTTTCTGGAAAATTAGCATTAGTCGACTAATGATTTTTCAGTCGACTGAACAGAACATGTGTTTTCTGTAAATTTTAGCAGCAGTCGACTAATGCTTTTTATCAGTCGACCGAACAGAATGTTTGTTTTTCAGAAGTTTTTAGCAGCAGTCGACTAAAAGGTTTTTCAGTCTACTGATGATATTATCAGTCAACTAACTTTTCTCCAGTCGACTAAGTTTCAAAAGTTCAGATTTTCAAACGGCTCGATTAACAGATCAGTCGACCGACGACAACTGTCAGTCTACTAATAACTAACTATTAGTCGACTAACTGATGTTTCAGTCGACTAATTTTGTCGTTTTCCTGAAACTTCAAAAAGGCGTGTCTTTTCATTTTTCAAATGTTTTGATCGTTCAAAATGGACAGTTTTGACACCTATTCATACTCTCAACGTATGAAATCTTTTAACTATAAATATGAGTGCATTTTACACTAAAAAACAACAAGAATTCAATCGATTTGAATCATTTACTTCTTGCTTTTCACTCCTATTCATTCAAGTATTTGTTTTCTCACTCACGTGATATTTTCACTTCAGTTTTTCACTCAAATCACTTTGAGAGATAGTGAATTCGTGAGTAAAGTGTTTCAACAACCTCAAAAGCCAATTGCATCTTATTTGCATTCAAAAGGAAGGCTCATAGGTTGTATTGTAAGTTCTTATTTCTTTTGTGTAAAAAGAAGGACTCCTTGGTGTAAAGGAGTTGTTTGATTTCAGTAGGATTGTTACTGAAAGTGGGACCAGTTATGGTCTGTGTGATCTTGTAGTTTACAAGGTTGATAGTGAAAAATCTCAAGCGGGTTTTGCTTGGGGACTGGATGTAGGTCGGGTTTGACCGAACCAGGATAAAATCTTGTGTTCTTTGTGTGTTTGCTTTGAGATTTGCAAAATCATTCAATATTCCATAGAAATTTTTAAAAGCACTATTCACCCCCCCTCTAGTGCTCGTTGGCTCGATCCTAGTGCACTTTCATTTGGTATCAGAGCACAGGTTTGCTATTACTTTGATTTGACCATCATCTAGCATGGCAACTACAACATCTCAGCACAAAGAAGGAAGCTCCTCTGTTCGTCCTCCTCTCTTCGACGGAACAAACTATGGATACTGAAAAGTAAGAATGACAATATTCCTGCAATCCATGGATCTCGATATCTGGAGAGTTGTTTCAGAAAAGTACCAAACTCCATCAACTGATTTCAGCCGATGGACCGATGATGAAAAGAAGACTGTTTCACTTAATGCCAAGGCAATGAATGCCTTATATTGTGGCGTTGACAATGTAGAGTTCAATCACATCTCTCAATGCTCTACAGCTAATGAAATCTGGCATACTCTTCTCGTAACACACGAAGGTACGTCAAAGGTAAAGGAATCTAAAATTGCTTCTTTAGTTCATAAATTTGAATTGTTCAAAATGAAGCAAAATGAATCTATATCGGACATGGTAACTAGAATGACCGATATAACTAACACTTTGAAATCCCTTGGAAAAGAATATTCACAAGTGGATTTAGTCAGAAAAATTCTAAGGTGTTTAACTCCTGAATGGGAGAGAAAAACCACTGCTATTGAAGAAGCAAATGATCTCAATACTCTCACTCTTGAAGACTTAGTTGGTAACCTAATAGCATATGAGGTCCAACTTCAAGACAGACAAGAAGAAGAGCCTAAAAAGAAATCTCTTGCTTTTAAGGCTACTTCTGACTCAGAAGATTCTGAAGAAGATGAATATGAATATATTGCCCTCATCACAAGGCAATTCAGAAGATTCATCAAAAAGAGAAGATTTCAAAGAAAGGCAAAGAAAGCAGATTCTTTCATTCCCAATGAAGTAAAGTGCTTTAACTGCAAAAAGCCAGGACATATCAAGAAAGATTGTCCTCTTCTCAAATTCAAACCCAAGGACCAATTCAAGAAGAAAAAGGCATTTCAAGCCTGTTGGGATGATAGTGACTCCTCTTCCGATGATGAATCAAATGAAGAAGTCGCCAACATGTGTTTTGTAGCACAAGAAGATTCGGTAAGTCAATTTGACTATGATGAGTTATTTGAAGCATTTAATGATTTATATGCTAAATTTAAGAGTCTTAGTTCTAAAAATAAAGAGTTAAAAACTGAAAATTTAACTCTTGACTCTCAAAATAAAGTGTTACTTCAAGAAATAGAAGATCTCAAGAAGGAAAATTCTTGCCAAGCACTTGAGATAAAAGAAATTGGAGTTAGAACCAATCTCTTACAAAAGAAAATATCTAGTCTTAAAGAAAAGTCAAATGATCTTCTTTTTATAGTGACCAAATTCACAAATGATCAAGAGAATCTAGAAAAACTTCTTGGTTCTCAAAGATGCTCGGTTAATAAAACCAGATTGGGATATAGCTTCTTTGATACTCAAAATAGACCAAACTATGTGGTGAAAAATCAAAGACATTATTCTCAACCTTTTGTTCATAAAACTAAATTTTCTAGTTCTAATAGAAATGCATCTAGAAATGTTTATTCTAAATCCTTTTATAGAAAGAATACTTATTATCAAAGGAAACCAAAATCCAAATGGATATGGGTTCCTAAGACTAACTCTCATGGACCCGAAAATAGAAAGGGGTCAAATGCTCTGTTTTCTGATTTTGTTGTAGGTACACAACATAAGAAGCAAATGGATATTGGACAGTGGTTGTTCCAAACATATGACTGGAAGGCCGGCGTTATTTTCCACCCTCCAAAATAAGGATGGAGGAACCGTCACCTTTGGTGACAATAACAAGGGAAAAGTGATAGGTATTGGTAATATTGGTAATCCAAAATTTTCCTTGATAGAAAATATTCTTTTAGTAGATGGTTTAAAGCATAATTTAATATCTATTAGTCAATTATGTGATAAAGGTTTTCATGTTTCTTTTGAAAATGATTTATGCTTAATTTCTGATTTTCAATCTAAAAAGATCATTTTTAAAGGTAAAAGAAGAAACAATGTGTATGAACTATATCTAGATGAATTACCCTCTTTTAATGAAAAATGTCTTATTGTTTCAAATGAAATTCAATGGTTATGGCACAAGAGACTTGGACATGTTAATTTTAAAATTATTTCAAAATTATCCAAGAATGATCTTGTAAGAGGCCTACCTAGAATACCATATAAAAAGGATCACTTATGTGATGCTTGTCAAAGGGGTAAACAAATCAAGAGTTCTTTTAAAGCTAAAGATATAGTTTCAACAAAACGTCCTCTTGAACTTTTACATTTAGATCTACTTGGACCATCTAGAATTCAAAGTTTGAATGGTAGCAAGTATGCTTTTGTTATAGTAGATGGTTATTCTCGGTTTACATGGGTGATTTTTCTAAAAAGCAAAAATGATGCTTTTTTAGAATTTTCTAAACTTTGTAGAAGAATTACAAATGAAAAATCTACATCTATTATTAAAATTCATAGTGATCATGGTGGTGAATTTGAAAATGAATCTTTTCTAAAGTTTTGTGATTTACATGGTATATCTCACAACTTTGCTTTTCCTAGAGCGGCTCCACAAAATGGAGTTGTTGAAAGAAAGAATAGAACCTTGCAAGAATGTGCTAGAACCATGCTTCAAGATAAAAATTTACCAAAATATTTTTGGGCTGAAGCAATTAATACAGCATGTTATGTCTTAAATCGTGTTCTTATTCGACCAATTTTACATAAAACATGTTTTGAATTGTATTATGATCGTATACCAAAGATCTCATATTTCAAAATTTTTGGTAGTAAATGTTTCTTGTTAAATACCAAAGATAATCTTGATAAGTTTGATTCAAAATCAGATGAATCAATATTTCTTGGATATTCTTCTAGAAGTAAAGCATATCGTATTTTCAATAAAAGAACATCTTGTATTGAAGAATCTTTACATGTTGCATTTGATGAGAATTGTGAGCAGGTTATTCCTCTAAGCAAAGAAGAAGAAGCAATACTTCAAGAAGAACCCTTGATAGAGAGTACTTCTCAAGAAAATATTCCTCTTCAACCGGTTTGGAAAGAAGTTCCTAATCATCCACATGAACAAGTTATTGGTGAAATAAAGAGTGGTGTCCAAACTAAAAGGCAGTTAGAAAAATATATTGCAAATGTTGCTTTCATATCTAAATTAGAACCAAAGAATATCAATGAGGCATGTGATGATGAATTTTGGCTTTTAGCCATGTCTGAAGAACTTAACCAATTTACTAGGAATGATGTTTGGGATCTAGTTGATAGACCAAAGGATCATCCAGTAATTGGAACAAGATAGGTCTTCCGAAATAAGCTGGATGAAAATGGTGAAGTCATTCGTAACAAAGCAAGGCTAGTGGCACAAGGCTATAATCAAGAAGAAGGCATAGATTTTGATGAAACCTATGCACCAGTGGCTCGATTAGAGTCAATTCGTATGATGCTTGCTTTTGCTAGTTACATGAACTTCAAGTTATATCAAATTGATGTTAAGAGTGCATTCTTAAATGGACACATCAATGAAGAAGTTTATGTAGAGCAACCTCCAGGCTTTGAAAATGAGAAATATCCAGAAAAGGTCTACAAATTGAAAAGAGCTTTGTATGGACTCAAACAAGCACCAAGAGCGTGGTATGAAAGACTACGAAATTTTCTAGAACAATCTGGTTTTTCTATTGGTCGGGTAGACTCCACTTTATTTATTAAACATTTTAATTCAGATATTCTTATTGTGCAAATTTATGTTGATGACATAATATTTGGTTCTACTAATGATTCTTTTTGTAAAGAATTTGCTAAGGCTATGCAGAAAGAGTTTGAAATGAGCTTGATGGGCGAATTAAACTACTTCCTTGGACTTCAAATAAAGCAAACTGAAGAAGGAATCTTCATCAATCAGGGTAAGTATACAAAAGAACTTCTCAAGAGATTTGGGATGGACTCATCGAAATCAAGAAGGAATCCTATGAGTACAACTACTTCTCTTGATAAAGATGAAAATGGTAAAAGTGTAGATACTAAGCTCTACAGAGGTATGATCGGATCTCTATTATACTTAACTGCTAGTCGACCTGATATTATGTTTAGTGTTTGTATGTGTGCAAGATTTCAAGCTTATCCAAAGGAATCTCATTTAACTGCAGTAAAACAAATTCTTCGTTATTTGAAAGATACTTCAGATTTCGGTTTGTTTTACCCAAAATCATCTTCCTTTGATTTAGTTTCATATAGTGATGCAGATTTTGCAGGAAGTAAATCTGATCGCAAGAGTACTAGTGGAACTTGTCATTTCTTGGGAAATTCCTTAGTCTCTTGGTTTAGTAAAAAGCAAAATTTAGTATCACTCTCAACAACTGAAGCTGAATATATAGCGGCTAGTTTAGCATGTTCACAAGTACTTTGGATGAAACAGACCTTAAAAGATTTTGGTTTGAATTACTCCACAACAACTATTTATTGTGATAACACTAGTGCTATAAATCTTTCGAAAAATCCTATTCAGCACTCAAGAACTAAGCATATTGAAGTTAGACATCATTTTTTAAGAGATCATGTGTTAAAAGGAGATATTTCGTTAAATTTTATTTCCACTAAAGAACAACATGCCGATATCTTCACTAAACCTCTTAAAAATGAAGATTTTATGAGAATTAGGAGAGAACTAGGTATTTGCTCCTTTTTGGATTTATAAAAATGCTGATTTTTGAACAAAATCTCAAAATCGCACTATATTAGTCGACCGATAAAATTTTAGTCGACTGGTGTTTTATATTTTGGAATGTATCGCACCATATTAGTCGACCGATATATTTCTAGTCGACTGATGATATTTTTAGAATAAGTCACACTTTTTAGTCGACCGATAAAGTTTTAGTTGACTAAATTTTTTTTAAGAAAAAAAATTTTAAGTGAAGGGACCCGACACCCCTTGGATTTGTTTTAAAACCCATTTTTTTTTTTTTAAAAAAAGAGGCATCGTTTCACTTCGTACCTTTTCGTTTTTCTTAAAAACGAAACCCTTAAACCCCTCTTTCTCTCTTGCCTCTCTCTTCCGAAAAACCCTCGAAGTGCCGTTCGACTCCATCTTCGTCGGAATTTTCTTACCGTAACAGGGAGACGCCGGAATCTTCTGGCCGTGATCTTGAAACGCCGGAATCCTCTTGCAGTGACTGGCGCATCTTCAAAACACGCCGGAACTCTCTTGCCGTGTTTTAAAATAGAGATACGAGTTAAAAGTCTATTTTGCTTATGCTATTTTTGCCCCTACTCTTTTTGATTCTGACAAAGAGGGAGAAAAAGATAAAGATAGCATTACATTGAAATTTACATTGAAATTGCAGGAGATCTTGAGAAAAAGATGATAGCAATTACATTACAGGAGATCTTGCATGAGAAATGCAAAATTAAGAGAAAAAGAAAGCTTTGAATGAATGTATTTCTAAATACATAAAGAAATGATGAATGGAAATGCAAACCAATCAATATGTGATATATGTGCTTTAAATGTGCTAACTTTTAATGTTTTGCAGCATATTGATAGGGGGAGTAAAATCTCCATCTATGCATCTAAATGCTTCATCTTTGATTAAGTTTGTCATCATCAAAAAAGGGGGAGATTGTTACGACAATGAAGCCATACATGATACTTCAAGTACAAGGTTTTGATGATGAGCAAGTGGAATCAACTGCATTTCAGCTAAGGCTATGAAGAAATTGAAGAATTCAGTGAAGAATCCTTGAAGACTAGTGTGCAAATGTTTAATTCATTAAAAGTCTTAGATTCTTGTAAGAGCTTTACTTAGAGTGCATATTTAGGTTGCATTTCACCTTAAAAGTCTTTAGAAAAACTTTTCTAAAAGAAACTCTTTTGAAACTCTTTTTAGAAAACTCTTTTCTTAAATTTTCATGTTTATTAGTCGACCAATAGACTTATCAGTCGACTAATCCTTTCGCGCCATATTTTCTAAAAAGTCATTCTTGTCAAATTAGTCGACCGAAGGTTTTATCAGTCGACTGGACAGAATGTATGTTTTTTGGAAAATTAGCAGCAGTCGACTAATGATTTTTCAGTCGACTGAACAGAACATGTGTTTTCTGTAAATTTTAGCAGCAGTCGACTAATGCTTTTTATCAGTCGACCGAACAGAATGTTTTTCAGAAGTTTTTAGCAGCAGTCGACTAAAAGGTTTTTCAGTCTACTGATGATATTATCAGTCGACTAACTTTTCTCCAGTCGACTAAGTTTCAAAAGTTCAGATTTTCAAACGGCTCGATTAACAGATCAGTCGACCGACGACAACTGTCAATCTACTAATAACTAACTATTAGTCGACTAACTGATGTTTCAGTCGACTAATTTTGCCGTTTTCCTGAAACTTCAAAAAGGCGTGTCTTTTCATTTTTCAAACGTTTTGATCGTTTAAAATGGACAGTTTTGACACCCTTTCATACTCTCAACGTATGGAATCTTTTAACTATAAATATGAGTGCATTTTACACTAAAAAACAACAAGAATTCAATCGATTTGAATCATTTACTTCTTGCTTTTCACTCCTATTTATTCAAGTATTTGTTTTCTCACTCACGTGATATTTTCACTTCAGTTTTTCACTCAAATCACTTTGAGAGATAGTGAATTCGTGAGTAGAGTGTTTCAACAACCTCAAAAGCCAATTGCATCTCATTTGCATTCAAAAGGAAGGCTCATAGGTTGTATTGTAAGTTCTTATTTCTTTTGTGTAAAAAGAAGGACTCCTTGGTGTAAAGGAGTTGTTTGCTTTCAGTAGGATTGTTACTGAAAGTGGGACCGGTTATGGTCTGTGTGATTGTAAACACCCCAAATTTTCACTCACCTCCCCTACATCTCCACCAAACATCATCATTCAACCTCTGAAATCGTCGGAGGGCAAAATGGTCATTTTATGAGCCCAAACCTTGCAAAAGTCTAAATTGCATCTGCAACTCTCAAAATTTCTCTAATTTTAACTCAGATGTTCAAAATTTTATTCCTGACAGGAGACAGACAGCTCCAAGTCTTGGTTCAAGATTCTATTGCATAAGACATGACATTGCATATCATTGCATGAGCATTTCAAATCACTGCACTGCATAGCATGTCATTTCGAGGTCCAGAACTCTTGATTTCAAAATTTTCAATCCAGATTAGAATTTCAACTCTTTTCAAAATTGATTTCAAAACCCTGGGTCTTCAAAATTATCAATTCTTCCCATTTTACCCCCAGGACTCTGAATTTCAAAATATTTTCTCAGGAAAACGATCTGGATAGTTTTTAATATGGATTTCAACCACTTCACCTCAGATTTTGCCCTTTTGACAATTTCAAATATCTTCCTTTCACAAAATTGCCCTACAGGGGCCAACTCTTTCCAAAAATTCCTGTTTTACCAATTAGTCCAGATTTTATGAAAATTCCAAAAGGAAGTTGTTGTTTTATCCTTATTTCAATAAAGAAGCAATGTGGGACCCACATTGAGGTGGTGTCACACAAGCTTTCCTTTTGAAAATTTGAATTTTGAAAAAACCCAAAAATATAGGAGCCTTGTCCCCTGGATTGGCGCCACTTGTCATTTCTCTCTCCTCCCATTTCCATGCCAAGTGTCAGTGTGGGGCTACCCTAAGAAGCTGCCACATGTCATCCCATTTATCTGCCATGTGTCACCCTATCCATCCTGCGCCATGTGTCATTCCAAAGAACACCAGGAGATGCCAAGTGTCATAGGTTGTCCTGTCTAGAAAAGTGGAGCTTGTCTCCTCTGAGGTGGCGCCACTTGAAGTGTGTCTCCTACAGGGGACACGTGTCAACCTCTTACTCCTTCTAGAAAAGTAGCCTGACACATGTCTCTCCCTACTTTTCTCAGAAAAGTAGGAGACACGTGTCACTCCTAGATTCCTCCAGAAAAAGTAAGCTTGTCTCCTCTGAGGTGGCGCCATCTGGAGTGTGTCTCCTGCAGAGGACACATGGCAATCTCTCAGTTTCTCAGAAAAAGTAGACGCCATGTGTCGTTTTCTGCTTTCTTCAGAAAAACTAGAATTCAAAAGTTCAAATCTCCTCATAGGTGGCGCAAATCTTGAACTTCTACCTTTTCCATGTTGTCTGAGATGGCGCCACATGGCTTGGCCCTCCTTCTCTCCCCTCTGTCACGTGTCATATTCTGCTTCTTTCAGAAAAAGCAGGTGACACATGTCTCCTTCTCACTCCTTCAGAAAAAGTAGAGGACACATGTCTTTTCCCTACCTTTTTTTCAGAAAAGTAGGAGACACATGTCACTCCTGGCTTTCTTCAGAAAAAGCAAACCATTAAAAAATTCAAACAGAGCCTAGGTGGCGCAAATCCTGAGCTCTGATTTTTCCAGATGGCCTGAGGTGGCGCCACATTTCCTTTCCCTCCTTTTCCTCCCTCTTGCCACATGGCATTGTAGGAGCCACCCTGAGGTGGCGCCACATGTCCATCCTCCATTCCTCCAGGGCCAACCTCCATTTGAAATTTGAATTCTCCTCTGAGGTGGCGCCATCTGAAGAACCACTCCAGCAGGCTGACACTTGGAACCATCCTGGACTGCCACATGTCCAGATCTCCTTTCACTAGAAAAAGCAAAATTCAAATTCCTCTGAGGTGGCGCCTGAAATTCCACTAGAGGGGGGGGTGAATAGTGAAATATGAATATGATCGATAAAATAAAATAATTAAGCAATAAGGCACAACACATAAAACACAGAAGTTATACTGGTTCGGTCAATATCCAGACCTACATCCAGTCCCCAAGCAAACCACTTGAGATTCCACTATAACATCTGAGTTACCGGATAAATAGTACAACACCCTCTTCCCAAGAGGTCTTCTTCTCTCAACAGAGAAGGGCAACACCCTCTTTCACAGAGGTCTACTTCTTTAAACAAAGAAGGAATACAGTGAATAACAGAGTTACAATTCTTCCTATAGAACCTTCAGAATGATATGAATGCACGAATGAAGGATTCTAAGAATGTTCTGTTTGTCACTCAGAGGATACTCTTTGTCAAAGAGCTGTACTTGACTTTTTCTCTTTTCTTCCTTTTTCTTTTTTCTCTTTCTTTTACAAGGCTCTCTTTTCAAATTACGAATAGAAATTTTTCTCTTTGTAAGCTCACACGTCTATTCCATTCCTCTTGTTTGAATAGTTTATTTGAGTGTGTTTATATAGCCTTTAAAAAGTAGTCGTTACATTTTGGAATTGTAACTTTTTGAAATGTGAAATGTTATGTCATTTCAAAAATATCTTTTAGAGAAGATCGAGAATGCCTTTTTCCATAAGAGTAAAATAGAGGGTACACTAGTTGTTGTTTTGTTTTTAGGTAATACATATTTTATGTAAAAAGTCTATTTCTTACAATAGTACATTGAACGTTGGGTTGTAGTTTTGTCTTTATTCTAATTAATGATTTGAGGTACATTAGTACTTCTTTGCTTTAAATGAGTGTAATTACTATGAGTGTTTTGAGATATTTATTTGTACATAGTCATGTCAAGTGTTTTCTTTATGTTGTGTATTTTAAAGTCTCCAGAGAGAATGAGGACCAAAAAGAAGGTCGACATTCTTTGAGAAGGATATTTAACAAGGATTTGTTACAGAAGGCTTTTAATGCCTTGTAAAGAGAATGATGACTTCAAGTAAGTCGACATTCTATGGTAATGAGAAAAAGTAACTATAGTCCTTTTAAAACCATATTTCATTTGTTTTTCTTATGTGTAGCCGATTTATGTTTTTGTCTTCTTTTTGTATTTAAGAAACATTTCATTAGAGAAGATAACTAAGGTCTTTTCAAAAACATATTTTATTTGTTTTTCTTATGTAGTCGATTTTATGTTTTTGTCTTTTTCCTACATTCCTTTTTTTTTTTTATGTTGTCTTGTATATAGTGTAAGGTACAATGATTATATGACAAAAAGTCTTTTTCATAAAAGGTTGTAAGAAGGTACACTTATTATATGACAAAAAGTCTTTTTCATAAAAAGTTGTAAGAAGGTACACTTATTGGTTTTCAAAAAAGAAGCTTTTTGAAACTATCGTATACTTTTATGATATAGAATGTATGAATGAGTATGTAATATGCAAAATGCAAGATCCTGAAGGTTCTGTTACATATGACTCTAAAGAAGAAAAAAATCTTCATCTTGAGGTAGCCGATATCTTCATTTGAACTTTAGGAAAGCATGGCTCATCAAGCTTTTTCTTCAAGGAGTATGATTGCACAAAGTTGTACTTGAACAGGAAGTCTCCATCCTTATTGGGTGAGATATCCTTGCATCAAATACTTGTTAGATTTAAGGCAAAACATATTCAGTCATAATATAACATTATTTCAAGAGAACATATTATCATATCATACAAAATCAAATAAGACAGTGTATCATATTATGTGACATCAAAAACGAGTTTCTCAACATTCTCCCCCTTTTTGATGATGACAAAATATGCTCCCCCTGTCAAAAAGACATTATGCATAGAAATAATAATATGATAAAAAAGGTGAAATAATGTTTAAAGAGAGAATATTTCTCCAATAATGGAGACAGGTTTTCTCCCCCTTTGTCATGGACAAAAATGAGGGATCAGAGTAAGAAGGTTATTACAGACCATAAAGTAATTTAAAAGTTATTACAGACAAAATAAAAATGAGTCTTAGTCAGAGTCAGTGGTATTGAGCTTGCGGCGACGGCGACGTGAATCTTGGCCCATTGTCAAGGAGTCAAAGGCCTGTTGCAGAGAGGCTTGATTCCTGAGAAGTAGAGCCTGGGTATTTTGGATGTCGACGAGGGTAGAGAAGATGTCGGGGTCAGAGCTTGCGGGAGGATCAGCTTCACTGGTGCTTTCATCATCAGAGTGATCTCGAGGGGACCCTTCCTCAGAGAGGTATGAGTCATCGAAAGCATGATCAGACCGGTGAATGATGTCTTGGTGGAGAGGCACCTGGAAGTGCTGAAGGATATGGGTTATGAAGTACCCGAAAGGAAGAGAGTGGAAGGCCCGAAAATTGATCATGTTATTGAAAATGATACTGGACCAGTTGATGGGAAAGGTGCAGAAGATTGCATACAGGAGAAGGGAGATTTCGTTTGCCACGAAACCCTTGGAAGGAAGCTTTGGAAAGACATTGGATGAGAGGATGTGTGAGAGTATTAGAGCATGAGGTTTGAGATTGCTCGTATGCCATGGGAAATGGGTGCAGCGAGTGGAGAGAAGGACTTTCTTAAACACAGTTCGATCTATCAGAACTATGTTAGGAAGCTCAATGCCATAGGAGGAAAGGTTTAGAATGCAGCCTAGTTGAGAGATATTGAAGGAGATGAGTTTTCCATGTACCATGGATGTAATGGTGGTATGGTCACGGTCTACAGAGAGGTTGGTATAGAAAATTTTGATGAGATGAGGATAGTAGGTCATGGAGTTAGTCGTTCCTAAGATGGGAACAAAATCTTGAAGAGAGGTATGGAGGTCAAAGGATGTGAAGGCGTCGAAGTTTACTAGTTTGCCAGTTTGAATTGGCAAGGTGCTAATGTACTGAAAGTGGTGAATAAGGTCGGGGTATCTTAGATCTGCGGAGGTGATCGCATTGGTAGAGGAGGAAGCCATTTTCGAGTGTCTTGAAAAAAAAGCACTAGGAGAGAAAGGAGCTAGAACCGAGAGAAAGTTTGTATAAGGATAGAAAAGATCGAATGGAATGGTAAGAGATGAACCAATTGATTAAATAGAAGGAAGAAAATAATTGTTGATATGAAATGAATGACATTGGAAGTGAGTAATTTTTAGATTTTAGTCAAATAAGAAAATCCGTGAGGAGTAAGTTAATAGACTTGTGAATGACAAATCAAATCAATTTTTGAGGATAGTGTATTATATTAGATTGAGGAGGACATAGTTATTGAAATATATAGATTTTACTATGGGTGAGTTTATCGACTAGTGAGAGAACCCATTAATAGAGTATGGGGTGTCAAGTTGAATAACAAAATGATTGATCTTTGAGAATAATGGCCTAACAAGACAAACAACTTGTTATTCTATGTGAAGGGATTCTAAATTCGTGAATGGAGAGTTAAAGACATAAAAAAAAGATGATGTGGATATCTAGAGAGGAGAGAAAGAAAATAAAGGACAACATTTACTTGATTGAGATATGACATAAAGTAAAGATAGAATAAATAAAGGTTCTCGATTTTAGAGAGATATACAATAAGAGAGAGACAAGGTCACAGATGGAAAGAAAGGTCTAGGGTGATCATGTGATATGACATTTTAACAAAATGTTTTATGATTAATATTTGTAATGTTTTTTTAAAGAGTATACGTGGATATGAGAAGGACATATTTGGACTTAGACTAGTGGTGAGAGAGATGATGAGATAAAAAGGAGAAAGAGTTAAAAAAAATATATAAGAATTGAAATAAGAATAGACATGTAGGAGTCGGTTTCAAAAATGTATATATAAAAAAAACGTATTCGAGAGATGAAATGAGGAGACAAAGAAATATTTATGAATGAAGAGTAATAAATGTGAGTTGTCATAGAGAGAGGTGAGATGACATGTATGGATTTTTGTGAAGGATAAAGAAGTAATAAAAAAAAGGTTGATGAAAGACATGAGGTTATGATTGATATGAATTATTATTTATATTCTTAAAGAAACTCGACAAGGTTAGGTTAAAACAAGAGTTGACAAGAATGGAGGCTTAATATGTATATGAAGGAGATGATAATAGATAGTTTGTAGGGCTATGATATAGTAAAAAAAATAATTTACGTGAGAATATAGCAACTAGATCTGTGAAAGGAACTAAATAGTCATTCGATTTTAACTAATGAAGAGTAATAAGGTCTCATAAACTAAGTAGAACCATTTATCGTACGAAAAGTTTTTATAAAAGGACAAAAAATAATAGAGTAGAGTGATGTGAACATTGTTATGATGGCTTTTAATATAATTAGTTCTTATGGATATGAGAGAAAGGAGATAGAACAAGGAGTTATAATGGATGTGTACTTGAAAGATGACAAGTTTGAATGACATAAAGAATGTGTCTTATAAGAATACGTGAATATGGAAACTTAGTTTGACTAACTAAAAATGATAATAAGGAAAGCAATTTAAAATACGATTTAAACAAGACTTATAAGAAGTATTATATTAAGTGTAATTAATTTATAAGTCACTTAGTTTGCATATTCCTAGTTCTCTTCTAATTCGTGTGAAGTCTTCATGTTTTAATGGTTTAGTGAATATGTCTGCTAACTGTTGATTAGTGGGTATGAATTCTAGTTTAATTATGTTGTTTAAGACTTGTTCTCTTAAGAAGTGGTGTCTTATTTGAATGTGCTTAGTTCGTGAGTGTAAAATAGGATTCTTAGATAGGTTTATAGCACTCGTATTATCACAGAAAATAGTTGTATTTTCAAAATTTAAACCAAAATCTTTTAAAGTTTGTTTCATCTAGATGACTTGAGTACAAGCTAGGCTAGCAGCAATGTATTCGGCTTCAGTAGTTGATAATGATACACAATTTTGTTTCTTACTGAACCATGATACTAGTGAGTGCCCTAGCATGTGACATGTTCCACTTGTGCTTTTTCTGTCAGATTTACTTCCAGCAAAGTCAGCATCACTGTATGAGATTAGATCAAATGTAGAGGATTTTGAATAGAATAATCCAAAATCAATTGTGTCTTTTAAATATCTCATTATTCTTTTTACAGCTTTAAGATGTGATTCTTTTGGATTTGACTGAAATCTAGCACACAAGCAAACACTAAACATTATATCTGGACGGCTAGCAGTTAAATAAAGAAGTGATCCTATCATACCTCGGTATACCTTTGTATCAACAGTCTTACCATCTTCATCTTTGTCCAACACAGTAGTAGTGCTCATAGGAGTAGTTTTTGAAGCAGTTGAGTTCATGTTGAACCTCTTCAGAAGTTCACGAGCATACTTAGATTGATTGATGAAAACTCCATCCTTGGTTTGCTTAATATGCAGTCCAAGAAAGTAGGTGAGTTCTCCCATCATATTCATTTCGAATTCCTTCTGCATGGACTTAGAAAAATCTTCACAGAGAGTGCTGTTAGAAGATCCAAAGATGATGTCGTCGACATAGATTTGAACAATTAGGGTATGATTATTCACTACTTTGACAAATAGTGTAGAATCTGCTTTGCCAACAGAAAAACCAGTTTTTAATAAAAAGGTTTTAAGTCTTTCGTACCAAGCACGAGGTGCTTGTTTTAAACCATACAAAGCACGTTTGAGTTTAAAAACATGATCTGGGTATTGTTCATTTTCAAATCCTGGAGGTTGTTTTACATAGACTTCTTCATTTATAAAACCATTTAAGAAAGCACTTTTAACATCCATTTGAAATAATTTGAAATCCATATAGCTTGCATATGCTAAGAGCATTCTAATAGATTCAAGTCTAGCAACAGGAGCAAATGTTTCATCAAAGTCAATACCTTCCTCCTGGTTGTATCCTTGAGCTACTAGTCTGGCCTTGTTTCTTATAACATTACCTGTTTCGTCTAGCTTGTTTCTGAAGATCCATCTTGTCCCAATGATTGGATAATCCTTTGGTCTCGGTACAAGATCCCAAACGTCACTTCTTTGGAATTGATTCAGTTCTTCAGTCATGGCTAGCATCCAGAACTCATCAATGATGGCTTCATCAATCTTCTTTGGTTCAAGTTGAGAAATGAATGCCATGTTTGCAATCCGTTCTAGCTGAGCTCTAGTTTGAACCCCCTTTGTTAGTTCTCCTAAAATCTGCTTTTGAGGATGATCTTTGATATCGACAAAGGTTCTTTGGTGATCATCTTCATTAGACTTAGCTGTGTTATCTAAAAATAAATCTGTACTTTCAATATCATCATCATTAGTTTGTATATGAACAGATTGATCAATAGATTCACAAAAACTAACATGCATAGATTCTTCAATAGTATTATGACACTTATTGAAAACTCTGTATGCGTTACTATGACTTGAATATCCTAAGAATATGCCTTCAACAGATTTAGCATCAAACTTATCCAGGCTATCTTTTGTGTTTAGGATAAAGCATTTACATCCAAAGACTTTGAAGTAGTCTATTCTTGGAGTTCTGTCATAGAATAGTTCATAGGGAGTTTTATTTAATAAGGGTCTAATGAGAACTCTATTTGTTATGTAGCATGCAGTATTAACAGCTTCTGCCCAAAAAGATTTTGCAAGATTATTGTGTTGGAGCATAGTCCTGGCAGATTCCTGAAGGGTTCTATTCTTTCTTTCTACTACACCATTTTGAGGTGCAGCTCTAGGAAAGGCAAAGTTATGAGAAATACCATGCAAGTTACAAAAATTTTCAAAGAGTTCATTTTCAAATTCTCCTCCATGGTCACTACGGATTTTAACAATAGAACATGATTTTTCGTTTTGTAATTTTTTACACAAGATTTCAAACTGACAAAACGTGTTACTTTTGTTTTTCAAAAATATTACCCAAGTAAATCTTGAGTAATCATCTACAATGACAAAAGCATATCTATTATGATTAAGGCTAGCTACCCTAGAAGGACCAAAAAGGTCCAGGTGGAGAAGCTCTAAAGGTCTTTTACTTGAAATGACATTTTTTGATTTGAAAGAAGATTTTGACAATTTTCCTAATTGACATGCATCACAAAAATAATCTTTTTTAAAAGATATGTTGGGTAACCCACGTACTAATTTATTTTTAGCTAGTTTGGACATGTATTTTGAATTGACATGGCCCATTCTCATGTGCCATAGATGTTGAGTGTCATTATTAGCTATGAGACAATGTTCTGTGATGTTTTCTAGGTATAGTTCGTATATATTATTCTTTCTTATACCTTTTAAGATGATGTTTTTATTTGTGTCAGCTATGAGGCATGCATCATGATTAAAGCTAACATTATAACCTGTGTCACACATTTGACTGATACTTAGTAGGTTATGTTTTAAGCCTTTAACAAGGAGAACGTCTTTGATAAGAGGTTTGTCTATGTTACCAATATTTCCAATACCAATTATCAAACCTTTGTTGTTATCTCCAAAGGTGACGGTTTCTCCTTCTTTATGATGAAGAACAGCAAAAAGGTCTGGATGTCCTGTCATGTGCTTTGAACATCCACTATCTAGTATCCATCTGTTCTTCTTCTTTGGAGCCTGCAAAACATTAAGTAAATCTTCTTTTTGGTACCCAATCGGGTCCTTTTTTGTTAGACTTTGGAACCCATATCCATTTGGATTTGGGTTTGTCTATCTCTTTAGAGGAGTTAAAAAGATTATCAATATAATACTCCTTATTTGGTTCAGATGAACTTTTCACAAACGTGGTCTTTTGATTTATACAAGAAGGTTTTTTGAAATGAGAATAGCCAATCCCATTCTTGTAAAAGGAGACCTTCTGAGAGGATAAGAGTTTATCCAAGTTCTCTTTACCTTTAGTAAACTTGAAAACCGTTTTCATGAGGTTCTCAGTTTTACTTTTTAGCTCTGAAATTTCTACTTGCATATTTTTAGTTTTGGAGCTAGTAGAAGAAATTTCAGATATAAGCAAAAGATTTTTCTTTTTCAACTCAGAATTTTTACTGCTGAGTTTTTCATTCTCTTGAGAAAGCTCTAAATTTTCAGATTTTAAAACTTTATTTTTGAAACTCAATTTTCTAGATTCTTCAAATAGTTCTTGAAAAGCATCTAGAAGTTCTTCAAAGGAAAATCAGAGATTTCACTTACCGAAATTTCGTTTGCCATGAAGCACATGTTTGCAGTTTCGGCTTCATCATCACTTGACTCTTCACTAGTGGATGGTTCTGAATCATCCCATTGAGCATGCAGAGCCTTTTTCTTGAAGAACCTCTTCTTTGGTTCTTCAGTCTTGGACTTTCTTTTGAGAAGGGGACAATCACGTTTTAAGTGGCCTGGCTTATTACACTGAAAGCACATGGGATCTTCTTTAAGATCTTTTCTTTCCTTGTGCCTGTTTGGAAGTCGGTTTCTTCTCATGAAGCGCTGGAATTTTCTGGTAAGTAGCGCAATTTCTGATTCTTTATCTGAGTCTTCATTCTCAGATAGGGCTGGGAAAGCTAGAGTTTTCTTTACTGGTTGCTCTTCTTCCCTTCTTTCTTTCATATGGACTTCATAGGCCATAAGATTGCCTATTAAGTCGTCCAATGTAAGCTTAGATAAATCTTGAGCTTCTTCAATAGCAGTGGTCTTTTTCTTCCAATCAGTTGTGAGAGATCTCAAGATTTTCTTCACCTTTTCAGTCTGGGAATATGTTACACCCAGAGATTTCAGATCATTGGTGATGTTGGTGAATCTGGTAAACATCTCTGTGATGGGTTCATCTTTGTTCATTTTGAACAACTCATATTTTCTAACAAGAGATGATATTTTGGCTTCTTTAACTTTGTTGGTTCCTTCATGAATAATCTCCAAAGAATGCCAAATGTCATATGCAGATTCACATATAGATATTCTATTGAATTCATTCTGATCAATGGCACAATATAAGGCATTCATAGCCTTTGCATTTAGGTTTGCCATTTTCTTTTCTTCATCAGACCATAAGTTATAGTCTGCGGATGGAGATGTGTATGGATGCTCAACAATTTTCCATACAGCAAAGTCTATGGATTTGAGAAAGATAGCCATTCTGCACTTCCAATATCCATAGTTGGAGCCATTGAAGAAGGGAGGACGAGATGCGTGTTGACCTTCAATATCACGAGCATAAGAGGTAGATGTCATTTGTGCTAGAAGACTTGTTACGTCGAAACCAGCAAACCTGCTCTAATACCAAATGAAATTCCACTAGAGGGGGGGGTGAATAGTGAAATATGAATATGATCGATAAAATAAAATAATTAAGCAATAAGGCACAACACATAAAACACAGAAGTTATAATGGTTCGGTCAATATCCAGACCTACATCCAGTCCCCAAGCAAACCACTTGAGATTCCACTATAACATCCGAGTTACCGGATAAATAGTACAACACCCTCTTCCCAAGAGGTCTTCTTCTCTCAACAGAGAAGGGGCACACCCTCTTCCCAAGAGGTCTTCTTCTCTCAACAGAGAAGGGCAACACCCTCTTTCACAGAGGTCTACTTCTTTAAACAAAGAAGGAATACAGTGAATAACAGAGTTACAATTCTTCCTATAGAACCTTCAGAATGATATGAATGCACGAATGAAGGATTCTAAGAATGTTCTGTTTGTCACTCAGAGGATACTCTTTGTCAAAGAGCTGGACTTGACTTTTTCTCTTTTCTTCCTTTTTCTTTTTCTCTTTCTTTTACAAGGCTCTCTTTTCAAATTACGAATAGAAAATTTTCTCTTTGTAAGCTCACACGTCTATTCCATTTCTCTTGTTTGAATAGTTTATTTGAGTGTGTTTATATAGCCTTTAAAAAGTAGTCGTTATATTTTGGAATTATAACTTTTTGAAATGTGAAATGTTATGTCATTTCAAAAATATCTTTTAGAGAAGATCGAGAATGCCTTTTTCCATAAGAGTAAAATAGAGTGTACACTAGTTGTTGTTTTGTTTTTAGGTAATACATATTTTATGTAAAAAGTCTATTTCTTACAATAGTACATTGAACGTTGGGTTGTAGTTTTGTCTTTATTCTAATTAATGATTTGAGGTACATTAGTACTTCTTTGCTTTAAATGAGTGTAAGTACTATGAGTGTTTTGAGATATTTATTTGTATATAGTCATGTCAAGTGTTTTCTTTATGTTGTGTATTTCAATGTCTCCAGAGAGAATGAGGACCAAAAAGAAGGTCGACATTCTTTGAGAAGGATATTTAACAAGGATTTGTTACAGAAGGCTTTTAATGCCTTGTAAAGAGAATGATGACTTCAAGTAAGTCGACATTCTATGGTAATGAGAAAAAGTAACTATAGTCCTTTTAAAACCATATTTCATTTGTTTTTCTTATGTGTAGCCGATTTATGTTTTTGTCTTCTTTTTGTATTTAAGAAACATTTCATTAGAGAAGATAACTAAGGTCTTTTCAAAAACATATTTTATTTGTTTTTCTTATGTAGTCGATTTTATGTTTTTGTCTTTTTCCTACATTCCTTTTTTTTTTTTATGTTGTCTTGTATATAGTGTAAGGTACAATGATTATATGACAAAAAGTCTTTTTCATAAAAGGTTGTAAGAAGGTACACTTATTATATGACAAAAAGTCTTTTTCATAAAAAGTTGTAAGAAGGTACACTTATTGGTTTTCAAAAAAGAAGCTTTTTGAAACTATCGTATACTTTTATGATATAGAATGTATGAATGAGTATGTAATATGCAAAATGCAAGATCCTGAAGGTTCTGTTACATATGACTCTAAAGAAGAAAAAAATCTTCATCTTGAGGTAGCCGATATCTTTATTTGAACTTTAGGAAAGCATGGCTCATCAAGCTTTTTCTTCAAGGAGTATGATTGCACAAAGTTGTACTTGAACAGGAAGTCTCCATCCTTATTGGGTGAGATATCCTTGCATCAAATACTCGTTAGATTTAAGGCAAAACATATTCAGTCATAATATAACATTATTTCAAGAGAACATATTATCATATCATACAAAATCAAATAAGACAGTGTATCATATTATGTGACACCAAAAACGAGTTTCTCAACAGCGCCTTCTGAGCCCACTGCTCTGTCCTTCTGACATGTGTCAAACACCTTTTGAGGTGGCGCCATTCCAGGACTCCACTTGGCTCTATTTTTATTTTATTTTTATTTTTTTATAAAGGTAGCCCACCATGAGGTGGCGCCACTTGAGGACTCCCTACAAAAGGTGAATTTGAAATTCAAACTCCAAGAGAGCACCCTCTGAGGTGGCGCCATCTGGGAGTTCCCTGCAGAGAGAATCAAGCAAAGTTTTGAAAAATTCCAAATTCCCCTGCTGAGGTGTCTCACCCACAAAATTTCTATTTTTTTTCTTTTTCTCAAAAATCAAAATAGCCCCATGAGGTGGCGCCACCTGAGGGCTCCCTACAAAAGACAAATTCGAATTTCAAACCCCCAGATAGCACCCCCTGAGATGGCGCCACATGGAGGGCTCAGATTGAGCCTGTTTGAAATTCAAATTTTTTCAGAAAATTTATAAAAACAAGGCTCCACGCCCAAGAGAAGACCATCTTTGGAGACCATTTTTGTGAACTTGAAAATCCGACCTAGCCTCCCTAAAATCTGATTCTGAACTTTGGAAATCGGCCCCCCTTTGGCTCATTGGAGAAGGTGGAGTAAAGTTCGTGTAGTGGCCAATTCGATTGAAGCATAGGTCGATTTTGGTGAACCATCCGAAGCCCGGAGCGAAGGACGAAGGAAGCTCGTGATAGCCGCCCCTTTCAAGAACTTCTATGCAGTGTAACGAAGCAAGGTGCACTTCTTTTCCCCTTGATTTGATGCCATGATTCGATTCGGGAGTCGTTTGAAGAAAGAGCTCATCCGAGAGATGGATTGAGCTATTCTCATAAAACGACATATATAAAAATGTTTAATTATGCTTCCTTGATGATTTTTAACATGCATGTAGTTAGCTAAATTTAATTTTCATTTTATTGCATTCATTTAGTACATTTCATGAATTAATTAGGATTAATTTAGCATCCATTTCAATTCTGCTTATTTTCAGTAGGTCTCTGTTTTTGTCAGTCAGTCCACATGTCATTTCATGCATTTATTTTTTATTAAAAATCCCAAAAAAATCACGGAATGCGCCTTTAGGTGTCCCTAAAATTTTGCCAAACATTCGGAGTCATTTGAATTTATGTACTGCGGTAAACATTCAAAATGGCAAGATAGGTTTTGTTACCCGGGATGCGTTTTGAAAATCGTTTTTCGACTTGTAAAATCGAGATATCCCTCATGGGAGATCCGATTTTCGATATGAAAACTGTTCTGACCTCTAGAGAATGTCTAGTTTTTAATATGATTTTGTAAGATTTTTATGATGTTTTTTAATATCAGACAAAAATCCGAGAGTTCGGGACATGTGTCAGAGCCTAATTTGGGCCTCTGAGATTTTGGATCGACTTAGGGCTATGGTTTCTCTTTGTGTGTTGCTCCAAATCCAAAACTGTAAAAAGTGAAAGTCATGTCCGAAGTGTCCTCTATTTGAATTTGAAATCCTGCGATTTTTAGAATAGTGTTGATACCTGATTCGAATTTTGTTTGTCAGTCCCCTGTTTTGCTACATTTGTCTGTTTTGTTAGTTTAGGCAGGAATAGTTATATTTTTATCTATGTTTCCGTTGATCAAATGCCAAAGTCATAAACATGAAAGTTGTTCATGTAGGTGTCGTGCGTATCTATGATTAATTTCATAAATTTCCAGGGCTGTTTTATATTTTTTTGGCATTTTATATCAGATTAGGGTGATTTTTACCTCTGTCAGAACTAAATCCCTGTTGTCGAAGTCACCATGGCTCAAATCCCGAGGCTGTAAAAACCAAAAATGTTCCATTTCGGGTCGTTTAGCAGTCTGCAAAATATCAGAAGTTTCCATGGTGTAAATCTTATATTATCATATTAGGCATTGCATTTGGTTCGGATCCATAAGCAAAATCCACCATTTTAGGATTTTCTTTAAATTTTAGCATTTAAATCATATCATTTCATGATTTTTAGCATTCTAGGTTGTTTATCAGAGTAAGTAGATGCTTCATACCGAATTTGGTGTAATTTGGAATCCATTTGGGGTTCGGATTAGCCATAATACCAAAACAGGGTCCCGCAGGACCCAGATCCAAGTGAAAAACAAGCGAAATTCGTGATTTTGGATAAATTGCAATATGTCAAATTCTGATTTTTACAGTCTTAATGTGTTTAGCAGCATGTCATCATGTCTCTTATTGCATTTGATTCAATTTAAATTTCAAAATCTCAATTTTATCAAAATTTCCTTCAAAAACCCTGATTTTAAAGGTATAACTTTGATTTTAGGGGTATTTTGGTCATTTTAACCTCAATTCCGAATTTCCAACTGTTTTCCACTGAATTCCCTGCATTTACATCATTTCAAATATCAAGGAAGCATGAGAATAGGGTTTATATCCAATTAAATCCAATAATTTCACAATATTATTGGAAAATCTTGGAAAAACCCACATATCTGAGCTAACCCTATTTCAAGTTTGGCAGGAACAATCAAAAGAAGGAGCTGAAGTCTGCAAATTTCTTTTATTTCCTTTATTTAATGATGTAACAATGTAAATTTTGGAATAAGAGAGTTAATTTATGCTTAGACTAGGATGCATATCATATACTTTGAATTATGCAATACCCTGCTTATATGATTCATGCATTTTATTTCAAAAGCACTATGGATGTTCACGAATGGCACGTGCACCAACTCTTAGGGAGTTGATGGACTCGGTGGGATCCATATTTACGGCCCTAGTCGGAATATGGACGAGACCCAGATCCGTCATCTTTCTATTAGTCACATTGAGCCTACACTCTTAGGCTATCTTAAAATGCACATCATATTTCCAAAGTTTTCAAAATCATGTGCATTAAATCAAATAAACTCTAAACATATTCATGACCACAGTCAGAATATGTGAAGGATTTATTTTGACTTAATGCACATTTTTCCAACCAATTCCTCAGAAAATCTTTTCAAAGTGCATTTATTCACTCATGTCATTTGCATCATGAAATCATTGATTTTCTCAAGATTTTCTCAAGAAAACTTCATTCTCAAGAAATCGATTTCTCAAGAAATTCTAAGGATTTTTCAAAATCGGTTTTCCAAAGACAAGTTTCTCCACAGTTTTCCCTGGAAAATGATATTTTCTGAAGAGATTCAAAAGAGTTTTCCAATCTTTATCCAAGATCAAAATCGATTTCCAAGGATTCCAAGGGTAAAATTCCCAGGATTTCAAATTTCCCAAGTTTTGAATTTCCTTCTCCAATGAGTTTTCCTATAAATTTTCCATCATTTTCCTAAGAAAACTCTCAAAGTCCAAGTTTTCCTAAGAAGTGTTTCCCTTTTCAAATGTTCACCTTTTTCTCAAGAATCACTTCTATTTTCCCAGGATTTTCAATTATTCATGATTTTCCCACGTCTTTACGAACTTTCCCGTGATTTCAAAAACCCTTTTTCCTCTGAGTTTCCTGAGAAATTGACCTTTTTCCTGAGAAATGTTTTTCCACTCCAAAGGTTTTCCAAGCATATATCATGTTTTCCCAAGCCGCATTTCCAAAATCTCATAGCACATGCCTGAATTCTCTGTGCATTTAGGATAGAACACAATTTCGATGATTTCACTAAGTCAAGCACAATTTTGGTCCTTGGTTCGATTACCCCTGTTAAAGGCGGCAGGAACGGTCGAACCTCGTACCGACAGGTCGAGCCCCATCCCATGGATTTTTCCGCAATTTTCAAAACGGAGGCGAGTATTTCAAAACATTTTCCAAAATCCGGTCAAGTTTGAAGCGCGAAAGCGTTTCCCCTCTCTCTCTTCCGCAAGGAAGGGGAAGACGGGGGGAAAAATTCGCGATGATAACAGGTTTGTTGACCGTGATGGGACGTGTCCTCGTCTGATAAGTAGTGCTTGACTTAGTTCAATTATCAAAATTATGTTCACAAAATGTCAGCTCTTTACTTTTGATATCATGTGAGCCTAGGAACCTAGATTCTGACCTAGCTGACATTGACTGCATATAGCTTAGGCATGGTTTGGTAGGACCAGATTGAGGAGATATTTTCATGCTCACATAGACTTAGGTCTAAATATAACTCTCCTCAATTTAGGATCTGAATGCAAACAATGTATGCTTCTTCAAAGATTTTCAAAAGTCTATCTCTCTAGGATTTAGAGCCCTCTATTTCTTGCATGTGATCATTTTTCAAAATCTCCAATTACCTATCATTACCCGGTCTTCACGTTGCTGGGCTCTCTTCCAGAACCATAGTTCGGGACAGAGCCTCACAACTGGGCCAACTATTTGGGTTAACACCCCCCTACCACGTACCGCGGGCCACAGTCCGAAGTATATCGGTAGGCGCTCAAGGATGTTGGAAAACCTTACCTTAGAACCGGAGTTGAAATTCTATGCCACGTACCTCGGATTTCGGTTCGAGTATATCGGCATAACTGGACTGGACAAAGATGATCTGAACCTAGAGTTAGGATTAAAGTCCTACAGCTGTTTTCAAAATGATGCATCTAGAGTCAGCCTTTTAGGGAGTGCTGAATGTGCATAAATGTTTGTGCAGGATGTGATTGTATATGTATGATTTCCTTAATTTTTTATATTTTCCAATATTTTCCAACTTATTAGGCCTTTTCCAAAGCATCCTTATTTTCCCACAAGATCTTTTTCTCAAACCCTGGATGATTTTCTCAAATATCCAATTTCTTTCAAAACTCCAGGCAATTTTTCATTCTACCATTCTACTGGACCTCGAACTTCTAACTGCATTTTATCCTGCCTGCAAAATTTTTCAAAAAATTTCCCACATTTTCCTAAGTCTCATTCTGAGTCTTTCTCTGTTTTCAGTTCGATGGCATCCAGTCAAGTTGATCCTATCTTTCCTAAAGGTCACATCTCCTTCAAGGTGCGACAAGGTCGTCCTGAACATCGAGCCCTTAGCAACAGAACTTTCATTCCCCGGTGGTATTATTCCTGGCTAAAGAGTTTTTCCCGAATGTTCCCGGACCATTTGAGCGAGTGCGGATTAGAGCTGGCATCAGCAGTCGGAAAGCAGACCATCAATGGCAACCTGATCCATGCAATGGCGGAGCGATGGAATCCTCGAACGTGTACCTTCTGGTTCCCATGGGGAGAAATGACTGTTTTAATGGATGAATTTTCAGAAATCATGGGGTTGCCAGAACCAGCTGGTTGACCAAGCGACCCATTAGAGCATCAATTCCTTATCAATGTCAAGGGTTTGGACCCCCGAGACTCCTTAGCTCGTATGACAGGCCGCCGATCTTGGCCCCTGATCCAGTTAGAAGGAGATGAATATGTTGACCTACTTGAGTTGTACCGCCAGTACGGGACCTTCGTCGAAGTCAGCTCGCTATCAAGAACAGCCAAAGAAAGGATTCAGAACGCCATGGTTCTGTGCACTGTAGGATTGTCCCTCTTTCCAGATGGACAAAATTACATGGACATCAGAATAATCCAGCTTATGAGAAGATGGGGAAGTCGGCAAACCAATCGCCTCTCTATAGCCATGGCAGCGCTCGCCTTCCTTTATCGAGGTCTGACTCGATTCTCACTTGGAGAATCCATTTTAGTTGAAGGATGCATCTACGCACTTCAGTCCTGGTTTTTCCAGCACGTTCCAACCCGAGCAAGCTCTTTCAGATACAATGGTCAAGAACTTCTCCTAGTGTCGCAGTACCGGTCCATGATCAACAACATTCAAGAGGATGACGTAGTTTGGGACTATTTTGATCGGCAAATATCTCCTCCCAGATATACTTACGCTTATGGCAAGCGGTTCAAGTTGCTAGGACCATTCTTCTGCACTTACTACCAACCAGAGAGATGTGTTCGACAATTCTCCCAAAGGCAGCGGTACGTCGAAGCTCGCTTGTTATCAGGAGTTATGGCAGAGTTTGATCTCACTTCCGCACAATGGTCCGGGGCATATCATTCTGCCCGCTACAGCTGGGATTCCTTTGTCTCTCTTAAAATCTTTCCAGGTCCTAGAGTGTCTGCCGACTATCATGAATGGTGGCAAATTGTTTGTCCCCCACCTCTTTGTCAAGATCAATAAAGTCATGTTTTTCTCATTTCTATAAAATTGTCTCTCTTTCCATTGTGGTTTGACGACCTCGCCTAGGTAACAAGGCATATTTTCGTTGTTTATTTCTTTTGCAGAAGGAATGACAACACAATTGTCGTGATTCCCACGACGACTCAGTCCCTAGTAATGGGACATCTTTTCCAAATTGTCTACCATATTTTCAGCAAATATTTCTTCCAAAAGCTAATTCCTTCATAATCTAATCAGGTCTTTGCCCTGCAGAGAGCATCCATACCATTTGATGGTTGAGACAAGATCAGGCAAAAGAACCACAGCATCCCAGTACTCGTCAGCCTCGGAAGAAGAAATTGGTTCCCCTCGATCCGAGAAGAGTCAAGAGCAGCAGCAAGAAGACGATGGCATAGACCCTCAAATGTATGCCATGTTCAGAAAAATGATGAATAAGATGATGAATGAGCAGCCCGGGACCAGCTCAGAAAGGAATCCATTCAGAGAAAAGTTCCATGGTCGTAGGAGTAAGAAGGCTCCCAAGAAGCAGATCCAGCCAGAAGAGATTTCAGATGAATCAGACTCAACTGAAAACACAGATGAAGAATATGAGGTGCCGCCGGCATTTCAGAAGTGTGGCCAAAGTAAAAGTCGCAGATCAAAGAGCAGAGATAAAGAAGAGCCTTTGCAAGCGCAGTTTAAAGAAATGGCCCGAGTTGTCAAAGATCTGCAAGCCCACGACAAGGGCAAGAAAGTCTTCACCAGTGAGGACTTTTATGACGGCTTAGAAGGGGATGATGATCTGGAGAATCTCCCCCGAAAATTCATCAAGTTCGATGGTTCTGGCGACCCAAAAGCTCATCTCGCCACCTTCTTTGCTGAATGCTCTCGGTTTAAAAGGGATAACCGAGCATTGTTTCTATGCTTCCCCCGCAGCTTGGAAGGAGTTGCAGCCAAGTGGTATGCTGAGCATATCAACCCCATCGAGCTCAAGGAGTTCGACAAAGTTGTGAATCTCTTTATTGAATGCTTCTTGTTCAACACAGAAGCGCTGCCTACACTAAGTCATCTCTGCAATTTAAGGTAGAATGAGAATGAAAAAGCACGGGACTTCATTCACAGATGGAGATCAGCCTGTAATAAGATGAGAGATCCTATCTCGGAAAGGCATGCATTGTCCTTAATCCTCAACAATTTCTCGCAGCCGTTAAGAGAATTGATCTCCACAGCACCATCCAGGACCTTCATTGAGCTGACTGAACGAGCCGAATGGCTCGAGCTAAGTGTGGAAAATGGAATCTATGAAGGCTTCACCTTTTCCAAGATCAACTCCCAAGGTGAGCAGAAGAAGAAAGCTCACTTCACCTATTCTGCCAGCAACAACAACAAAGGCCGAAATCAGCACAAAGGGCAGAAGAAAGATTACTGCTACGGCATAGGCAGTTCGAACAACAAGGACCAAAAAGCAAAGCCTGCTCCTCAGTTCAGCAAGCCTCCGCAGCAGGATCAAGGGTCGAAGCTGCGCGAGAAAGCTAAGCATGAAGGATGGAGTTACGACAGAAAGTTTACTCCTCTTGACCAATCACTCGAGGATGTGCTCGAGTACATGCTATCGAAAGAAATTGTCAAATTGCCCAGATTGACCGATCCCCCTGTGCCCATGGGGAAATGGAAAGATCAGTTCTGCAAGTTCCACAGGACAGTGGGACACAACACTGAGAACTGCTTTGTTCTCAAAAACATCGTGCAAGACCTCATTGAAAAAAATCTTCTAGTGGAAGGAGAAGAAGAAGAGAAAATGGACATTCTCAATCACCCCTTCCCTTCGCACACCACAGCAGTAGTGTCTGCACAACCCTTTCTACCGCATGAACATATCAAGCCATGTTCTGCGCAAGATCTCCAAGTTCAGCATCTGGTGACGGTGCTACGACAAGCAGCTCCAGATTCTAAGAAGATGGACTTAATTTCAGCCTTCGGCAAAATGAAACTTACGGAAGCACCTGTGAAGTCAGTTCCCAAATCAAAAGGAACTCCTGACTTCTTCAAGCAAATCGTTAGACCCAGGCTGGAGAATTCAAGTCAAAAGCCTCTGACCGCTTTATCCAATGTCTCCATCCTTGACTTGGCCAAGAATTCTAGCAAGCACCGGCAAGTACTGGATGATTTACTCAGGAAAATCAAAGTTAAGCCTAGTACCACTCCAGAAGACATGGCGCAGATCGTGAACTCCGCCATGACCAATGCGCCAATCACCTTCTCGGATGAGGATCTTCCAAAACCTCATTCATTTCACAATAATGCTCTGTACATTGTCGTTCGGGTCAGAGGAATGACAATACCGCATGTGCTGGTCGATGGAGGCAGTAGCCTCAATATTTGCCCTGAAATGACCGCAAAGGCATTAGGGATCAAGGATGAAGAATATATTCCAGACCCTATCACCATCTATGGGTTTGACAACCATGGTCAAATGGCAAAAGGGAAGATATTCCTGGAGGTGTTCATTAATTATTCAGTGCATTCAGTGCTTTTCCATGTGGTTAACGTACCACCCACCTATAACTTGCTGCTCGGAAGGACGTGGATTCATAACGCTAATGCAGTGCCTTCCACCCTACATCAATGTGTGAAGTGGTCAAAAGGTGGAATGATTACCACAATACTGGGAGAAGACCCAGAAGAAAGGCTCCCGCAGCCCATGATTCCCCGGCCATCATTCAATGCAGATATTCCCAGCATCAGGGAAAGCGAAAAGATCAATCTCGGAGAGAATCGAGAAATACTCCAGGCATCCTCAGAGCCATCTCTGCACACAGTAGCCACAATCCGATGGAAAGGTCCTCAATTCTTCAAGGTTGGAGGTCGAATCGACTACAGCACCATTAAGGATCATCCCTTGTTTCCTCAATTCATGAAGTCAAAAAAGGGATTCGATTTACTCCTGAAGCATGGCTATCAACCCTTCAAGGGACTCGGCAAGAACGAAGATGGCCGCATCGAGCCAATGATCCAGAAACATCGTCCCCACAGAGCAGGACTGGGGTTCTTCGGAGGAAGCTCATCAAGGAAGACTGTTTTTGTCAAAGGAGCACAATGAAGACCATTTGTCATTTTCTTTCTATTCTTTTCCAAATAAATGTCTCATTTTACCAATGTCACTGATCAATTCAATCAATAAAATTCCAAGTTTCTTTGTCTATTCGGATGCCATCTACTCCCTTTCTGTCTATCTCATCGTTTTATGATTCAATGCCATTTTATGCATGGTTCTCTTCAAATGATTGCTTATCTTGCTGTAGGCCGATTTATCTGAACCAGATTCCTTCTCCAAAATTTCAGAATGACTTCTCGGACAATTAAGAAGCTCGTTCTCAATCCCAAGGCCTTTCAGAAGTCGACAGCAATTCACAGAATCAAAGCAAGCACCAGAAATGACAAGAGTGCAAAGCAGTCTGATGATCGTGCAGAATATGATCAGTCTCTTCAGGAATTACCGGAGTTCGCCGCAGTTCAGAAGCAGGACGAACCATCTCCTCTAGTACAAGATCCAACTGAAGGTGTCAATATCGGTTCAGAGGAAGATCCAAAAATTCTCCAGATCGGAACCAGTCTGAGTCCGGAAGAAAAGAAAAGGCTTACAGATTTTCTCAAGCGGCATGAAGAAATGTTCGCATGGACATATGAAGACATGCCGGGCTTAGACCCCAAATTGGTTGAGCACCGTCTTGTCTTAAAGCCGGATGCTAAGCCAGTCAAGCAGAAGCTGAGAAAAATGGATCCCAGAATAGAACAGCAAGTCAAGGAAGGACTTGAAGATCTGCTCAAAGCAGGATTTATTCGAGCTATTGACTACCCGGATTGGTTAGCCAATATCGTTGTTGTCCCAAAGAAAAGTCGCAAAGTAAGGATCTGCATAGACTTCAGAGACCTCAACAAGGCAACTCCGAAGGATGACTATCCACTTCCAAGCATCGATCTTCTAGTCGATAGCACGACAGGACATGCCATGTTCTCTTTCATGGACGGATATTTCGGCTACAATCAGATTAAGTTGGCCGCCCGCGACCAATCCAAAACTTCCTTTACTACGCCTTGGGGCACTTTCTGCTATACAGTTATGCCTTTTGGGCTCAAGAATGCTGGAGCAACATATCAAAGAGCGATGGTTGTTATCTTTCACGATCAAATGTGCAAAATCATGGATGCATATGTTGATGATATTCTCGTGAAATCTAAAGAGGAAGAAGATCACCTTGAAGCGCTTGATCAAGTCTTTAAGCGACTCATCCTTTATAAGTTAAGGCTAAACCCGCAAAAGTGTGTCTTTGGAGTCGAATCAGGCAAACTGTTGGGTTTTCTGATAAGCAAAAAGGGAATTGAAGTTGACCCGGCCAAAGCAAAGGCTATCATTGATATGCCTCCCCCAAAGAATCTCAAAGAACTACGTAGCCTTCAAGGACGTATGCAGTCAATCCGGCGATTCATTTCCAATTTGGCGATGAGATGTGAGCCCTTCAACCACTTACTCAGAAAAGGAGTGAAGTTCGAATGGGGACCAGAATGCCAGCAATCGTTCGATCGAATCAAGAAGTATCTTCTTAATCCTCCCATCCTGAAGCCACCAGAATTGGGAAAACCTCTTTTGCTATATATCTCAGTTAATCAAGTCGCATGCGGTGGATTCTTGGCGCAATACAAAGAAGGCAGCCTGATAGAGCATGCTATTTACTATGTGAGTAAGACTTTCATAGATTATGAAAAGAGATACTCTCAAATAGAGAAGACCTGCCTAGCTCTGGTATGGATGTGTCAGAAGCTAAGACACTACCTGCTAGCATCAGAAGTCAAAATTTTGTCTAAACTCAATCCCCTCAAATACATCTTAGAGCAACCTTTCCTCAGCGGACGAGTCGCAAAATGGCAAGTCTTACTGATGCAGTATGACTTAGAATATGTCTCGCAGCAATCAATCAAAGGCCAAGCAATTGCAGATCAATTGGCGGATTTTCCTCTGGCCGAAGAAGAGAAAGCCGAAGATGACTTCCCTGATGAGCAAATTTGCAATATCCAGCAATTTTCAGTCTGGAATTTATTTTTTGATGGTTCTAAGAACATGGCCGGAATAGGCATCGGAATTTTATTAATCATTCCTGAGAAAGAAATGATTCCATTTTCTCTCAAGCTCGACTTTCAATGCACTCACAATATGGCTGAATATGAAGCCCTGATTCAAGGTCTAAAGATTCTACTAGACTTCAATGTCAAGAGAGTACATGCCTACGGTGACTCATTACTTGTTCTCAATCAAGTTCGAGCCGAATGGCAGGTCAAAGATCATAAGCTATTTCCCTATCAGAAAATTGTTTCAGCTCTTATCAGCAAGTTTGAAGAATTTCAGCTCTTCCATATCAAGAGAGATTTTAATCAAGTGGCCGATAGCCTAGCCAGTTTAGGCTCCATTATGGCATTCAAGAATGGAGAATCTTGTCGCTCTTTTGAAATTGGCAGACTTGACCAACCTGCCTTCATTCCAGCGGAACAGGTAAACCAGGATGAATAAAAGAAGAAGCCTTGGTATTACAATATCAAAACTTTCATAGAAACTGGCGAGTTTCCTCCAGAACTCTCAAAGAAAGAGCAACGAGCAATCCAGCGTATGTCTACTCGATACTTCATTTTGGCCAATGTCCTCTATCGTCGTGGATTCAGTTCAGAGTATTCCAGATGTTTAGATGAAGACGAAGCCAAAGAAGTCGTGCGAGAAGCACACGAAGGCATCTGTGGTGGCCACGTTGGCTACCAAACCCTTGTCAAGCAAATCATCAGAGCAGGTTACTACTGGAAAACTATGCAACAAGACTGTTATCATTATGTGAAGAAGTGTGTACAATGTCAGATACACGCACCTTTTATCCATGCTCCGGCAACTTATTTACAGTCTGTTGTTTCTCTATGGCCATTCTCCATGTGGGCCTTCGATGTCGTAGGTCCCATCACTCCTTCAGCTTCAAATGGCCACAAATACTTCCTTGCCGCAACAGAATATTTCACCAAGTGGGTAGAAGCCATCACTCTTCGCACAGTAGAAGGCCAACATGTGGTCTCTTTCATTCATAAGAACATCCTTTGCTGTTTCGGCATCCCGCATGACATTGTGTCAGACAATGGCAGTCATTTCAAGAATGAAAAGATGAAAACATTCTGCTCAAAATCCAAGATCTATCACCATTTTTCCGCTCCATATTATCCTCAAGGGAATGGTCAGACAGAGGCCACCAACAAGATTTTAATTCGTATTTTGGAGCGAACTGTGGAAACAGGCCGTGACTGACACGAGAAGATCCACGATGCACTATGGGCCTACCGGACCACTATTCGCAATCCAACGAATGCTACCCCATCAGAACTGGTCTATGGAACAGAAGTAGTATTGCCGCTACATGTTCAGAAGCCCGCTTTGAAATTTGCTTCACTTCTGCAATTACCTCTTGATCAATACCAGCAGCAACGACTAGTGCAGCTAGACTTACTCGACGAGAGAAGGCTAAAAGCAGCAGAGCATGCTCAATCCTATCGCCAGAGAGTAGCCAGGCAATATGCGAAATCTATCATCGAAAGAAGATTCAAAGTCAATGAATTAGTACTTCGATCCACAACTTATCTCAAGCATTGTCCCGATGGCAAATGGTCGCCAAATTGGGAAGGTCCCTATGTTGTCAAAGAAGCATTACCCCGCAACTCATATCGGCTCATCAATGCCGATGGGGTAGAATTGCCAGATCCTATTAATGCGCGACACTTGAAAAAGTTTTATACTTGAAACATTTATTCTTCTCTTGTAATCCTTTCTGTTTCCTTCAAATAATGATCCAACTTTCTTCCCCAGTTACACTGGGGCATTTTAAAATTTTGTTCTGTATGCAGGCAGAATAAACAAATTCCTCATTTCACGCACTTGTGCATTCATGTGCATCAATTCATGTTCATTTGCATTCAACTGCATTAACAACAATCTGGTCAGTATTGGGATTTCAACAAATAGTCCCATCACAATTCCTAAAGATTTAAAATTAAAAGGTCATCATCCATACTGAACCAAAACCTAGCGCTCAGACTTGTATTATTCCAAAATCCAGTACTCAAACTGGCACATTTTCAAAATCCCAATTTTTCAGAAAACCGAGTTCCGACTCGGGTTTTATTTCAAATCATTTTCATTTGTTGATCCGAGTTCTGACTCGGGCTTTTTATTTCAAATCATTTTCATTTGTTGATCCGGGTTCAGACTCGTGATCTCATTACATCATTCGAGCTCTGATTCGAGCTCTTCATTTTCTTCCGTTGATCCGGGTTCCGACTCATGATCTTTGTATTTATTCGAGCTCTGACTCGAACTCATCATTCTCCTTTGATTGATTCAACTCATTTCAATCATCAGGGTATGTCAATTGCTCAAAATTTGATATTTTGCCCTCTAAATTCCAATTTAAATCTCCAAATCAGGCAATTTTCCAATTTTCGACCTTCGGGTCAACCAATTTCCAATTCTCGACCTTCGGGTCAACCAATTTCCAATTTTCGACCTTCGGGTCAATCAATTTCCAATTTTCGACCTTCGGGTCAATCAATTTCCAAATTTCGACCTTCGGGTCAATCAATTTCCAATCTTTGACCTTCATTTCTCAATTTCGACCTTTAGGTCAGTCAATTCTCAATTTCGACTTTCGAGTCACACAATTTCGACCTTTTTGGTCAAATCAATTCTCAATTTTGACCTTCGGGTCACACAATTTCGACCTTTCGGTCAACCAATTCTCAACTTCGACCTTTTTGGTCAAATCAATTCTCAATTTCGACCATCAGGTCATCCAATTTCGACCTTCGGGTCATTCAATTTTCAGCAACCAATTTTCCAATTTTCAATTTCGACCTTCGGGTCAATCAATCTCAATATCCAATTTCAATCATTTTCTCTTGCGAGAGACCCTTTTAGGGAGAGTTCGAGGGAGCTCGTTCTTTTCGCATGCTATCAAATTTGTTCACTTAGCCCCTTTTCAGGGAGAGTTTGAAGGGACTCGTGTCTTTGTGAACCGTTTGCAAAACAATTTCCAATTTCACACGAGGAACCCTTTTGATAGGGAGAGGCTCGACGGAGACTCGTTTTTCTTGTGACCCCCCAATTTCATACTAGGCCATCTTCATCATGAAGGACCCTCTTTGCAGGGAGAGTGTGATGGACTCGTTTCTTTCATGACCCAATTTTCAGACCACACTATTATCGGCCCCCTTTTCATAAGAGAAGCCTAATATTAGGGAGCTTTGACGAAAGCTCAATTTCTCTTCGAAAGTTTGTTTTGCAAACACCTCCTCTTTAGGGAAGAGAGGAGTATTTCCCATTTCCCATTCAGGTAAGGGCTAAGCCTGAGTCTCTCTTTTTGGGGAAAAAGAGAGGAGAATTTTCATCACGGATGTGTTGAGCCGGATTTCAAATACTCATTTTCACCAAGGATTTCAAGAAAATTTTGTCAATTTGTCAATCAATTGTTGATTTCAGAATCTTTATTGTACAAATCTTTATTTCAGTTTACCGTCAGCATTACTTCCAAAAGAGTGAAGCTTTTGCGAAAAGAGATTCAAAATTCAAATTCTTTTTATTGGCCAACCAAAAGGATGAAGGATACATCCTCGATATGGCCAGAAAAGAAGATTCAATGTTAGTGAAAAGCCATGGATGATTGATATTGATCACAGTCAATGGCACATCTTTAAAGATTATTCTTATAAAATGAGGCAGTGGAAATATCCTGAGCGCTAGAAAAAGAGAGCATTCATCAAAACCCTGTCTCCTCGGAATTACCTAAGCTGCAATTAAGTATCCGCAAAAGGGATCTCTCACCTGTCGTCAAGATGAAGGCGAATTAGGCGAGTAGACCCCCGGGGCCAAAGAAGATTCGAAACATCTCCAAGATGACGGAGTTTGTGACAGATGCTTCCAGGGAAAGTCCAAAGCACTGTCGAGATGAAGGCAGATGCGATGAACCTCTCGACAATCCCTAAAAGATATTTAATTTCAGCTATCACCCAAAGATCTCCGAACCCATCGCCCAAGAAGGATCAAAACATCTCTAAGATGAAGGAGTTTGTGATGTACCCTTCCCCAAAAAGAGAAAGAGAGGAAAAAGAAAGAGAGAAGAAGTAAGAGCAACTCCAAAATGAAGGAGAATATAGCCAAAAAACTCAAAGAAGAGCCAAAAGAGTGCAGAAAGATTATCATGAGAGAAGCCCTCAGGATATCAAACTGCCAGATCTATCAAGAATCCTCTTTAATCTTGTGAAGTTCTATTATCAATACTCTTTCATCAACTGCTTTCATAATATCAAATTCTCTTTCTTGCTCATATCAAGGAAATTGATAACTTCTTTGAAGAAGGTCAATCACAAGCAATTTGGATTTCCAATCTCGATTCTACGAAGTGAACCCTGTTTGGAGGTAATGCTTTGGGTAGAAAAGAAAGAATATCTTTGCAACCATGTGCGACATTTTCAAAAATTTTGAATCAACAGCAGAATTCTCAATATTTTGACAATATTTTCTAGTCATCCTGACGTGAAGTGAGAGCTTGATGTCCGTTTTTGATGCATTCTGACACCAATTTTAAATCCCTCTTAAGGACTTGATTCCTTCCCTTCTTTGAGAGCATGAACTCTCAGATTTGCACACTTCCTTGTGTCCCCACTGTCCCACCATAGACAGTCCCATTTCGGTTCGAGGTCGAACCACCAATCATTTTCTCGCGAAAGGCAATTTCAAAAGCTGATTTTAGTCTCAGCAATGAGACGCCCAAAACCAATCCCTTTTCAAGCTTTAGGGACCCCATTTTCCTTCCTTTTGCAAAACCCCTGTCGGATTTACTGTGCAAAATCCGAAGGTTCCATCATGGTCTCTTCCTTCGAGGATTCCATTCCATTTTCCGCCCGATCAGGATAAGGGTACAAACCTGAGCCTCAACCAATGATGTATTTCCATTTTCCGCCCAATCAGGTTAAGGGTATAAACCTGAGCCTCAACCAAAGAGGTATTTCATTTTCCACCCGATCAGGATAAGGGTACAAACCTGAGCCTCAACCAACGAGGTATTCCATTTTCCGCCCGATCAGGATAAGGGTACAAACCTGAGCCTCAATCAAAGAGGCATTTCATTTTTCGCCCGATCAGGTTAAGGGTAGAAACCTGAGTCTCGTGTTTTGAGATATTCTATCCCCAATCAGGTTAAGGGCCAAACCTGAGCTTCGTTCCATACGAGGTATTTCTGTCCCATCCAGGTTAAGGGCATAAAACCTGAATTTCACTCTCACAGAGTGAGTTTTTTCTCTCCATTCTTCGCTTCATATCTACCATCTTCCTCGGGCTAATTTCTTCACACCCAGTCAAATCCTTCTAACTGGGGCATTTTTTTATGTATAGCCCAAATTTGGTGTGTTTTTCTTTGCCACTAAGCTCGGCCATGAGCCGGCTTAGTAGCAAAGAGGGGCATCTGTAAACACCCCAAATTTTCACTCACCTCCCCTACATCTCCACCAAACATCATCATTCAACCACTGAAATCGTCGGAGGGCAAAATGGTCATTTTATGAGCCCAAACCTTGCAAAAGTCTAAATTGCATCTGCAACTCTCAAAATTTCTCTAATTTTAACTCAGATGTTCAAAATTTTATTCCTGACAGGAGACAGACAACTCCAAGTCTTGGTTCAAGATTCTATTGCATAAGACATGACATTGCATATCATTGCATGAGCATTTCAAATCACTGCACTGCATAGCATGTCATTTTGAGGTCCAGAACTCTTGATTTCAAAATTTTCAATCCAGATTAGAATTTCAACTCTTTTCAAAATTGATTTCAAAACCCTGGGTCTTCAAAATTATCAATTCTTCCCATTTTACCCCCAGGACTCTGAATTTCAAAATATTTTCTCAGAAAAACGATCTAGATAGTTTTCAATATGGATTTCAACCACTTCACCTCAGATTTTGCCCTTTTGACAATTTCAAATATCTTCCTTTCACAAAATTGCCCTACAGGGGCCAACTCTTTCCAAAAATTCCTGTTTTACCAATTAGTCCAGATTTTATGAAAATTCCAAAAGGAAGTTGTTGTTTTATCCTTATTTCAATAAAGAAGCAATGTAGGACCCACATTGAGGTGGTGTCACACAAGCTTTCCTTTTGAAAATTTGAATTTTGAAAAAACCCAAAAATATAGGAGCCTTGTCCCCTGGATTGGCGCCACTTGTCATTTCTCTCTCCTCCCATTTCCATGCCAAGTGTCAGTGTGGGGCTACCCTAAGAAGCCGCCACATGTCATCCCATTTATCTGCCATGTGTCACCCTATCCATCCTGCGCCATGTGTCATTCCAAAGAACACCAGGAGATGCCAAGTGTCATAGGTTGTCCTGTCTAGAAAAGTGGAGCTTGTCTCCTCTGAGGTGGCGCCACTTGAAGTGTGTCTCCTACAGGGGACACGTGTCAACCTCTTACTCCTTCTAGAAAAGTAGCCTGACACATGTCTCTCCCTACTTTTCTCAGAAAAGTAGGAGACACGTGTCACTCCTAGATTCCTCCAGAAAAAGTAAGCTTGTCTCCTCTGAGGTGGCGCCATCTGGAGTGTGTCTCCTGCAGAGGACACATGGCAATCTCTCAGTTTCTCAGAAAAAGTAGACGCCATGTGTCGTTTTCTGCTTTCTTCAGAAAAACTAGAATTCAAAAGTTCAAATCTCCTCATAGGTGGCGCAAATCTTGAACTTCTACCTTTTCCATGTTGTCTGAGATGGCGCCACATGGCTTGGCCCTCCTTCTCTCCCCTCTGTCACGTGTCATATTCTGCTTCTTTCAGAAAAAGCAGGTGACACATGTCTCCTTCTCACTCCTTCAGAAAAAGTAGAGGACACATGTCTTCTCCCTACCTTTTTTTCAGAAAAGTAGGAGACACATGTCACTCCTGGCTTTCTTCAGAAAAAGCAAACCATTAAAAAATTCAAACAGAGCCTAGGTGGCGCAAATCCTGAGCTCTGATTTTTCCAGATGGCCTGAGGTGGCGCCACATGTCCTTTCCCTCCTTTTCCTCCCTCTTGCCACATGGCATTGTAGGAGCCACCCTGAGGTGGCGCCACATGTCCATCCTTCATTCCTCCAGGGCCAACCTCCATTTGAAATTCGAATTCTCCTCTGAGGTGGCGCCATCTGAAGAACCACTCCAGCAGGCTGACACTTGGAACCATCCTGGACTGCCACATGTCCAGATCTCCTTTCACTAGAAAAAGCAAAATTCAAATTCCTCTGAGGTGGCGCCTTCTGAGCCCACTGCTCTGTCCTTCTGACATGTGTCATACACCTTTTGAGGTGGCGCCATTCCAGGACTCCACTTGGCTCCATTTTTTTTTTTATAAAGGTAGCCCACCATGAGGTGGCGCCACCTGAGGACTCCCTACAAAAGGTGAATTTGAAATTCAAACTCCAAGAGAGCACCCTCTGAGGTGGCGCCATCTGGGAGTTCCCTGCAGAGAGAATCAAGCAAAGTTTTGAAAAATTCCAAATTCCCCTGCTGAGGTGTCTCACCCACAAAATTTCTATTTTTTTTATTTTTCTCAAAAATCAAAATAGCCCCATGAGGTGGCGCCACCTGAGGGCTCCCTGCAAAAGACAAATTCGAATTTCAAACCCCCAGATAGCACCCCCTGAGATGGCACCACATGGAGGGCTCAGATTGAGCCTGTTTGAAATTCAAATTTTTTCAGAAAATTTATAAAAACAAGGCTCCACGCCCAAGAGAAGACCATCTTTGGAGACCATTTTTGTGAACTTGAAAATCCGACCTAGCCTCCCTAAAATATGATTCTGAACTTTGGAAATCGGGCCCCCTTTGGCTCATTGGAGAAGGTGGAGTAAAGTTCGTGCAGTGGCCAATTCGATTGAAGCATAGGTCGATTTTGGTGAACCATCCGAAGCCCGGAGCGAAGGACGAAGGAAGCTCGTGATAGCCGCCCCTTTCAAGAACTTCTACGCTGCGTAACGAAGCAAGGTGCACTTCTTTTCCCCTTGATTTGATGCCATGATTCGATTCGGGAGTCGTTTGAAGAAAGAGCTCATCCGAGAGATGGATTGAGCTATTCTCATAAAACGACATATATAAAAATGTTTAATTATGCTTCCTTGATGATTTTTAACATGCATGTAGTTAGCTAGATTTAATTTGCATTTTATTGCATTCATTTAGTATATTTCATGAATTAATTAGGATTAATTTAGCATCCATTTCAATTCTGCTTATTTTCAGTAGGTCTCTGTTTTTGTCAGTCAGTCCACACATCATTGCATGCATTTATTTTTTATTCAAAATCCCAAAAAAATCAAGGAATGCGCCTTTAGGTGTCCCTAAAATTTTGCCAAAAATTCGGAGTCATTTGAATTTGTTTACTGCAGTAAACATTCAAAATGGCAAGATAGGTTTTGTTACCCGGGATGCATTTTGAAAATCATTTGCCGACTTGTAAAATCGAGATATCCCTCATGGGAGATCCGATTTTCAATCCGAAAACTGTTCTGACCTCTGGAGAATGTCTAGTTTTTAATATAATTTTGTAAGATTTTTCTGATGTTTTTTAATGTCTGACAAAAATCCGAGAGTTTGGGACACGTGTCAGAACCTAATTTGGGCCTCTGAGATTTTGGATCGACTTAGGGCTATGGTTTCTCTTTGTGTGTTGCTCCAAATCGAAAACTGTAAAATGTGAAAGTCATGTTCGAAGTGTCCTCTGTTTGTATTTGAAATCCTGCGATTTTTAGAACAGCGTTGATACCTGCTTCGAATTTTTTTTGTCAGTCCCCTGTTTTGCTACATTTGTCTGTTCTGTTAGTTTAGGCAGGAATAGTTATATTTTTATCTGTGTTTACGTTGATCAAATGCCAAAGTCATAAACATGAAAGTTGTTCATGTAGATGTAGTGCATAGCTATGATTAATTTCATAAATTTCCATGGCTTTTTTATATTTTTTGGCATTTTATATCAGATTAGGGTGATTTTTACCTCTGTCAGAACTAAATTCCTGTTGTCGAACTCACCATGGCTCAAATCCCGAGGCTGTAAAAACCAAAAATGTTCCATTTCGGGTCTTTTAGCAGTCTGAAAAATATCAGAAGTTTCCATGGTGTAAATCTTGTATTATCATATTAGGCATTGCATTTGGTTCGGATCCATAAGCAAAATCCACCATTTTAGGATTTTCTTTGAATTTTAGCATTTAAATCATATCATTTCATGATTTTTAGCATTCTAGGTTGTTTATCAGAGTAAGTAGATGCTTCATACCGAATTTGGTGCAATTTGGAATCCATTTGGGGTTCGGATTAGCCATAATACCAAAATAGGGTCCCGCAGGACCCAGATCCAAGTGAAAAACAAGCGAAATTCGTGATTTTGGATAAATTGCAATATGTCAAATTCTGATTTTTACAGTCTTAATGTGTTTAGCAGCATGTCATCATGTCTCTTATTGCATTTGATTCAATTTAAATTTCAAAATCTCAATTTTATCAAAATTTCCTTCAAAAACCCTTATTTTAAAGGTATAACTTTGATTTTAGGGGTATTTTGGTCATTTTAACCCCAATTCCGAATTTCCAACTGTTTTCCACTGAATTCCCTGCATTTACATCATTTCAAATATCAAGGAAGCATGAGAATAGGGTTTATATCCAATTAAATCCAATAATTTCACAATATTATTGGAAAATCTTGGAAAAACCCACATATCTGAGCTAACCCTATTTCAAGTTTGGCAGGAACAATCAAAAGAAGGAGCTGAAGTCTGCAAATTTCTTTTATTTCCTTTATTTAATGATGTAACAATGTAAATTTTGGAATAAGAGAGTTAATTTATGCTTAGACTAGGATGCATATCATATACTTTGAATTATGCAATACCCTGCTTATATGATTCATGCATTTTATTTCAAAAGCACTATGGATGTTCACGAATGGCACGTGCACCAACTCTTAGGGAGTTGATGGACTCGGTGGGATCCATATTTACGGCCCTAGTCGGAATATGGACGAGACCCAGATCCGTCATCTTTCTATTAGTCACATTGAGCCTACACTCTTAGGCTATCTTAAAATGCACATCATATTTCCAAAGTTTTCAAAATCATGTGCATTAAATCAAATAAACTCTAAACATATTCATGACCACAGTCAGAATATGTGAAGGATTTATTTTGACTTAATGCACATTTTTTCAACCAATTCCTTAGAAAATCTTTTCAAAGTGCATTCATTCACTCATGTCATTTGCATCATGAAATCATTGATTTTCTCAAGAAAACTTCATTCTCAAGAAATCGATTTCTCAAGAAATTCTAAGGATTTTTCAAAATCGGTTTTCCAAAGACAAGTTTCTCCACAGTTTTCCCTGGAAAATGATATTTTCTGAAGAGATTCAAAAGAGTTTTCCAATCTTTCTCCAAGATCAAAATCGATTTCCAAGGATTCCAAGGGTAAAATTCCCAGGATTTCAAATTTCCCAAGTTTTGAATTTCCTTCTCCAATGAGTTTTCCTATAAATTTTCCATCATTTTCCTAAGAAAACTCTCAAAGTCCTAGTTTTCCTAAGAAGTGTTTCCCTTTTCAAATGTTCACCTTTTTCTCAAGAATCACTTCTATTTTCCCAGGATTTTCAACTATTCATGATTTTCCCACGTCTTTACGAACTTTCCCGTGATTTCAAAAACCCTTTTTCCTCTGAGTTTCATGAGAAATTGACCTTTTTCCTGAGAAATGTTTTTCCACTCCAAAGGTTTTCCAAGCATATATCATGTTTTCCCAAGCCGCATTTCCAAAATCTCATAGCACATGCCTGAATTCTCTATGCATTTAGGATAGAACACAATTTCGATGATTTCACTAAGTCAAGCACAATTTTGGTCCTTGGTTCGATTACCTTTGTTAAAGGCGGCAGGAACGGTCGAACCTCGTACCGACAGGTCGAGCCCCATCCCATGGATTTTCCCGCAATTTTCAAAACGGAGGCGAGTATTTCAAAACATTTTCCAAAATCCGGCCAAGTTTGAAGCGCGAAAGCGTTTCCCCTCTCTCTCTTCCGCAAGGAAGGGGAAGACGGGGGAAAAAATTCGCGACGATAACAGTGATCTTGTAGTTTACAAGGTTGATAGTGGAAAATCTCAAGCGGGTTTTGCTTGGGGACTGGATGTAGGTCAGGTTTGACCGAACCAGGATAAAATCTTGTGTTCTTTGTGTGTTTGCTTTGAGATTTGCAAAATCATTCAATATTCCGCAGAAATTTTTAAAAGCACTATTCACCCCCCCCTCTAGTGCTCGTTGCCTCGATCCTAGTGCACTTTCATTTGGTATCAGAGCACAGGTTTGCTATTACTTTGATTTGACCATCATCTAGCATGGCAACTACAACATCTCAGCACAAAGAAGGAAGCTCCTCTGTTCGTCCTCCTCTCTTCGACAGAACAAACTATGGATACTGGAAAGTAAGAATGACAATATTCCTGCAATCCATGGATCTCGATATCTGGAGAGTTGTTTCAGAAAAGTACCAAACTCCATCAACTGATTTCAGCCGATGGACCGATGATGAAAAGAAGACTGCTTCACTTAATGCCAAGGCAATGAATGCCTTATATTGTGGCGTTGACAAGGTAGAGTTCAATTGCATCTCTCAATGCTCTACAGCTAATGAAATCTGACATACTCTTCTCGTAACACACAAAGGTACATCAAAGGTAAAGAAATCTAAAATTGCTTCTTTAGTTCATAAATTTGAATTGTTCAAAATGAAGCAAAATGAATCTATATCAAACATGGTAACTAGAATGACCGATATAACTAACACTTTGAAATCCCTTGGAAAAGAATATTCACAAGTGGATTTAGTCAGAAAAATTCTAAGGTGTTTAACTCCTGAATGGGAGAGAAAAACCACTGCTATTGAAGAAGCAAATGATCTCAATACTCTCACTCTTGAAGACTTAGTTGGTAACCTAATGGCATATGAGGTCCAACTTCAAGACAGACAAGAAGAAGAGCCTAAAAGGAAATCTCTTGCTTTTAAGGCTACTTTTGACTCAGAAGATTCTGAAGAAGATGAAGATGAAGATATTGCCCTCATCACAAGGCAATTCAGAAGATTCATAAAAAAGGGAAGATTTCAAAGAAAGGAAAAGAAAGCAGATTCTTCCATTCCCAATGAAGTAAAGTGCTTTAACTGCAAAAAGGCAGAACATATCAAGAAAGATTGTCCTCTTCTCAAATTCAAACCCAAGGACCAATTCAAGAAGAAAAAAGCATTTCAAGCCTGTTGGGATGATAGTGACTCCTCTTTCGATGATGAATCAAATGAAGAAGTCGCCAACATGTGTTTTGTAGCAAAAGAAGATTCGGTAAGTCAATTTGACTATGATGAGTTATTTGAAGCATTTAATGATTTATATGCTAAATTTAAGAGTCTTAGTTCTAAAAATAAAGAGTTAAAAACTGAAAATTTAACTCTTGACTCTCAAAATAAAGTGTTACTTCAAGAAATAGAAGATCTCAAGAAGGAAAATTCTTGCCAAGCACTTGAGATAAAAGAAATTGGAGTTAGAACCAATCTCTTACAAAAGGAAATATCTAGTCTTAAAGAAAAGTCAAATGATCTTCTTTCTATAGTGACCAAATTCACAAATGGTCAAGAGAATCTAGAAAAACTTCTTGGTTCTCAAAGATGCTCGGTTAATAAAACCGGATTGGGATATAGCTTCTTTGATACTCAAAATAGACCAAACTATGTGGTGAAAAATCAAAGACATTATTCTCAACATTTTGTTCATAAAACTAAATTTTCTAGTTCTAATAGAAATACATCTAGAAATGTTTATTCTAAATCCTTTTATAGAAAGAATATTTATTATCAAAGGAAACCAAAATCCAAATGGATATGGGTTCCTAAGACTAACTCTCATGGACCCGAAAATAGAAAGGGGTCAAATGCTCTGTTTTCTAATTTTGTTGTAGGTACACAACATAAGGAGCAAATGGATATTGGACAACGGTTGTTCCAAACATATGACTGGAAGGCCAGAGTTATTTTCCACCCTCCAAAATAAGGATGGAGGAACCGTCACCTTTGGTGACAATAACAAGGGAAAAGTGATAGGTATTGGTAATATTGGTAATCCAAAATTTCCCTTGATAGAAAATGTTCTTTTAGTAGATCGTTTAATGCATAATTTAATATCTATTAGTCAATTATGTGATAAAGGTTTTCATGTTTCTTTTGAAAATGATTTATGCTTAATTTCTGATTTTCAATCTAAAAAGATCATTTTTAAAGGTAAAAGAAGAAACAATGTGTATGAACTATATCTAGATGAATTACCCTCTTTTAATGAAAAATGTCTTATTGTTTCAAATGAAATTCAATGGTTATGGCACAAGAGACTTGGACATGTTAATTTTAAAATTATTTCAAAATTATCCAAGAATGATCTTGTAAGAGGCCTACCTAGAATACCGTATAAAAAGGATCACTTATGTGATGCTTGTCAAAGGGATAAACAAATCAAGAGTTCTTTTAAAGCTAAAGATATAGTTTCAACAAAATGTCCTCTTGAACTTTTACATTTAGATCTATTTGGACCATCTAGAATTCAAAGTTTGAATGGTAACAAGTATGCTTTTGTTATAGTAGATGATTATTCTCGGTTTACATGGGTGATTTTTCTAAAAAGCAAAAATGATGCTTTTTTAGAATTTTCTAAACTTTGTAGAAGAATTACAAATGAAAAATCTACATCTATTATTAAAATTCGTAGTGATCATGGTGGTGAATTTGAAAATGAATCTTTTCTAAAGTTTTGTGATTTACATGGTATATCTCACAACTTTGTTTTTCCTAGAGCGGCTCCACAAAAATAGAACCTTGCAAGAATGTGCTAGAACCATGCTTCAAGATAAAAATTTACCAAAATATTTTTGGGCTGAAGCAATTAATACAGCATGTTATGTCTTAAATCGTGTTCTTATTCGACCAATTTTACATAAAACATGTTTTGAATTGTATTATGATCGTATACCAAAGATCTCATATTTCAAAATTTTTGGTAGTAAATGTTTCTTGTTAAATACCAAAGATAATCTTGATAAGTTTGATTCAAAATCAGATGAATCAATATTTCTTGGATATTCTTCTAGAAGTAAAGCATATCGTATTTTCAATAAAAGAACATCTTGTATTGAAGAATCTTTACATGTTGCATTTGATGAGAATTGTGAGCAGGTTATTCCTCTAAGAGAAGAAGAAGAAACAATACTTCAAGAAGAACCCTTGATAGAGAGTACTTCTCAAGAAAATATTCCTCTTCAACCGGTTTGGAAAGAAGTTCCTAATCATCCACATGAACAAGTTATTGGTGAAATAAAGAGTGGTGTCCAAACTAGAAGGCAGTTAGAAAAATATATTGCAAATGTTGCTTTCATATCTAAATTAGAACCAAAGAATATCAATGAGGCATATGATGATGAATTTTGGCTTTTAGCCATGTCTGAAGAACTTAACCAATTTACTAGGAATGATGTTTGGGATCTAGTTGATAGACCAAAGGATCATCCAGTAATTGGAACAAGATGGGTCTTCCGAAATAAGCTGGATGAAAATGGTGAAGTCATTCGTAACAAAGCAAGGCTAGTGGCACAAGGCTATAATCAAGAAGAAGGCATAGATTTTGATGAAACCTATGCACCAGTGGCTCGATTAGAGTCAATTCGTATGATGCTTGCTTTTGCTAGTTACATGAACTTCAAGTTATATCAAATTGATGTTAAGAGTGCATTCTTAAATGGACACATCAATGAAGAAGTTTATGTAGAGCAACCTCCAGGCTTTGAAAATGAGAAATATCCAGAAAAGGTCTACAAATTGAAAAGAGCTTTGTATGGACTCAAACAAGCACCAAGAGCGTGGTATGAAAGACTACGAAATTTTCTAGAACAATTTGGTTTTTCCATTGGTCGGGTAGACTCCACTTTATTTATTAAACATTTTAATTCAGATATTCTTATTGTGCAAATTTATGTTGATGACATAATATTTGGTTCCACTAATAACTAACTATTAGTTGACTAACTGATGTTTCAGTCGACTAATTTTGCCGTTTTCCTGAAACTTCAAAAAGGCGTGTCTTTTCATTTTTCAAACATTTTGATCGTTCAAAATGGACAGTTTTGACACCCTTTCATACTCTCAACGTATGAAATCTTTTAACTATAAATATGAGTGCATTCTACACTCAAAAACATGAAAATTCAATAGAATTATATTGAATTACTTCTTGCTTTTCACTCCTATTTATTCAAGTATTTGTTTTCTCACTCACGTGATATTTTCACTTCAGTTTTTCACTCAAATCACTTTGAGAGATAGTGAATTCGTGAGTAGAGTGTTTCAACAACCTCAAAAGCTAATTGCATCTCATTTGCATTCAAAAGGAAGGCTCATAGGTTGTATTGTAAGTTCTTATTTCTTTTGTGTAAAAAGAAGGACTCCTTGGTGTAAAGGAGTTGTTTGCTTTCAGTAGGATTGTTACTGAAAGTGGGACCGGTTATGGTCTGTGTGATCTTGTAGTTTACAAGGTTGATAGTGGAAAATCTCAAGCGGGTTTTGCTTGGGGACTGGATGTAGGTCAGGTTTGACCGAACCAGGATAAAATCTTGTGTTCTTTGTGTGTTTGCTTTGAGATTTGCAAATCATTCAATATTCCGCAGAAATTTTTAAAAGCACTATTCACCCCCCCTCTAGTGCTCGTTGCCTCGATCCTAGTGCACTTTCAGGATTGATCGAATGTAATGATTTGAAGTCAATTTTTTGAAAAAATATGATCAACACAAGGGTTGATCTTTGAAATGTAATAATTCGAAATCAATTTTTCAGAAAATATGATCAACGCAAGGGTTGATCTTTGAAAAAGGTTGTAATAAAAATATTTTGAACTAAAATTTTCATGATTTTTGAAAGACCCTCATAGGTAATATCATTTCTCTCATGAATGATGTCAGGATTGTCCCGTATTTTTGAAAAGAATAGGAATTTGGTGGCAAAAGAATACCTTAAAGTGTAAATGAAAATTTAAACAATAAAAGGTGCCTCAATATTGCGAAAAGAAATAAGAATTGAACCTCAAAGAAAGGAAATTGACATTTCATTTATAAGCAAAACTGATAGAAAAGACTGAAATATTTACAAGTATCTTTGACCAAAAGGTCACAAAAGACTCGATCTGACTTGTCCTTACAGGATGGTTTGATAAAGAAAATGGAGGATAACAGAAAAGACTTTAGTGTCATCAACCCTTTGAACGATCTGAAAGAGGTTATGCCACGACGGCGTGCTGCTCTTCAGTTTTCTCCTCTATCAGAAGGTGTTTATCGATGCAGTCTTGTACGATATTTTTCAGAACGAAGCAATGCTCTATGTCGTGCCCCACTGCTCGATGATACTTGCAGAACTGTTCCTTGAAGCTGCCCAAGACTACTGAAGGATCGACAGCTTTTGGCAGACGAATCATATTCTTTGTGAGCATATATTCCAGAACCTCATCAAGTGTCTGCTCTAAAGGTGTGAATTCGCAGTCAGGACCCCAATCCTTGCGCTTTGGTTTTTCCTGATTCTTTTCTCGCTGCTGAGAATTGGGTTGGGAAGGCTTATTGTTGTTGGAAGACCTTCCTTTTTGACCCCTGAATCCTTTTGAATTGCTAACATGATCATCCTTGTTACCATTGTTGTCGGATGAGGGACCAGCGGAAAGAGTGAAATGGGCTTCCTTCTTTGCATCTTGATTGCCCCTTGCTAGAGTGGTGCCATCATAGACTCCGTTATCTATTCCCATTTCGAGCCATTCAGCTTGCTCAGTCAACTCAATAAATGACTTGGAAGGGTATGGGAAAATGAGGCTTTTCAGGGGTTGAGAGAAGTTATTGAGGATGAGTTGAAGGGCATGTTCTTCTGAAATTGGGGTTCTCATCTTGTTGCAGGTATCTCTCCACCTACGGATGAAATCTATGGCCTTTTTGTTGTCAATCTGCCTCAAATTGCATAAGTGATTAAGGGTTGGCGGCGTCTCAGTATTGAACATGAATCTCTCTACAAACAGGTTGACAACTTTATCAAAATCACGCAGCTCGACAGGGTTGATGTGCTCTGCATACCACTTAGCTGCTACGCCCTCCAAACTGCGAGGAAAGCATAAGAAGAGGGCCTGATTGTCTTCACTGAACCTGGCACATTCGACGAAGAATATTGCGAGATGGGCTTTTGGGTTGCTGGACCCATCGAACTTAATAAACTTTCGGGGGAGATCTTCCAAGCTGTTGTCCCCATCTAAACCAAGGTAGAAGTCTTGTCTGGTATACACCCTCTTCCCCTTATCTCGAGTCTGCAGATCTTTGACCATTTTAGTTAATGCTTGAACTGAATCTTCTGCCGGGACTCCATCTTTAGGTTTGTTGACTGATTCAGGTTCTTCTGCCACTTTCTTGGGCTATCGCAGATATTTTGGGATGAATACAAACTGCTCTTCTTCGGAGTCCTCATCTGCTGATTCCGTGCCCTCAGATGTGCTGTCCTGCTGGACCCTCTTCTTGTTGATCCTGACATGCTTCTTCACTGGCTTTCTCTTGGTCTTGCTCTTAGAAGATGTCTTCTTTGGACTTGCCCCTCCTTGCTCAGACATCATCTTTGCCATGATTTTTTGAAAGATCTTATACATCGCTGGGTCAACATCATCTTCCTCTGAATTATGTTTTTGAGACAATCTGGAAGAGTTTATTTCTTCCACTTCGCTGCCATTGTGCTGCTGAGCTACCCTTCTTCTCGCTCTCGTTTGAACCATGATGAAACGTTGACGTTTTCACTGATGAATAAATGGAGGGTTTTTAGAAAAGATCTAGGAAGGAAATTTTAATAAAGGAAGAAATCACAATTTGACAATGAAAATATCCCATTACGAGGGATCGGGTTGTCACCAAAATTTGCGACAACCGCTTTGTTTTTCTGAAAAAGGATAAACAAGTAAAATATGAACAAAGATTAATTTTGAAAAGTACATCTCTTGACAAAAAGATGTTTTATTGTAAATGAGGGTAAGGAATAGAATATAGAAAAGGATTTCAAAATTTTTTGAAGAATTGCAGGCAGGATTTAGAAGAAATTAAGAGAAGAAAAGGAAAATACACCTGGGTTTAAAAATAAAGAGGAAATTTTAAATAATATATACCCAGGGTTTTGAAAAATATAGGGAATATAAAATATCATACAATCATAGATATACAAACAAGGATGCATAAACAGCAATCCCTAGAGGCTGATTCTAAATGCAATATTTTAAAATGGCTTGTAGGACCTTAATCCTAACTCTAGGGTTCAAATCATCTGATTCCAATCAAGATATGCCGATATACTCAAGCCGAAGCTCGAAGTACGTGGCATAGAAATATTCCTCCGGTTCTAAAGTAATGGCTTTTCATCATCCTTGAGCACCTACCGATATACCTCGGACTATGGCCCTTAGGTACGTGGTAGGGGGGTGCGAACCCAAATAAGTGGTCCAGTTGTAAGGCTCTCTCTCGAACTATGGTTCAGTGAGACAGCCCAGCAACGTGAAGACCGGGACAATATAGGTAGGGAGGTTTTCAAAATATGCTCAATATGCAAGAAATCAGATGGCTCTAATGCAAGTCCTAAAGAGATAGATTTAAAATGAAGAGAAGCATACACTTGCATACATTGTTTTTGCATTCAATCCTTAGAATTGAGGAGAGTTGTATTTAAGACCTGAGTCTAATGTGAGCATGGAATAATCTCCTCAATATGGTCCTACCAAACCATACTTAAATCCTATATGCAATGATGTCAGCTTAGGATAAAATCTTAGGCCCCTAAGGTTTTACATGGAAATATAGTTGACATTTTGAAGAATAAAGACTTAGATAATGTCAAAGCAAAAGAAAAGGCATTAAATTCGACCAGACGAAGACGAGTCCCATCACGGTCGCCAAAACTGTGATCATCGCAAAATTTTTCCTCTCGTAATATTCTCTCTCTTCCTTCTCTATTCCCTTTCCTACCTCTATGTCCTCCTTTTTTGAAGGGAGAAAATAGAAGACGGAAAGAGAAAAGAGAAGAGAAAAGAAAAGAAGAGAGAGGAGGAATTATTTTGCGGGTCTCACTTGACCTTAATTTTGAAAATATTCGAAATAACTCGCCTCCGTTTTTGAAACATTTGCAGGAAAACTGGGAGACGGGATCCGCTCGTCGGTACGAGGTTCAACCGTTCCTGGCGCCTTTACCAGGGGTAATCGAACCAAGGGTCGAATCTATGCCTTTTGCTTTGCCTAAATATAATCTAAGAATTTATTCTAACTCTAGATGCACAAAGAATCATGCATGTGCCATGCAAAGATGTATGCTTTTTTAAAAAGATGTTTTTGAAAATTTCCAAATGTTCTGAGATGAACTTGGTAAGGGAGTGAAGAAATGATTGAATCTAACTTTAGAACTTGAGATAGATCAGAGAAGTTCTAAGTCTTTGGGAGGATAAATCTTGACTTTGGAAAGAGAATAATTTAAAGCCGAGATAAAGGGGAAGAAAAGGAAATTTTTTAAAGTTTTTGAACTTGGATTTAGGAAAAGAGGTAAGATAAAAAGTGGAATTGAATTTAAGATTTAAAATTTGGAATGGATCGGAGAAATCCAAATGGTATAGAAATGAATTTAAGAAATCTAGACATGATTTGTAAAGGGATCTGGAAATGAACTGAAATTGGATTTGAAAGTCGGATTTGAGAATAGAATTTGATTTGAAATCTGGAATTCAAATCCGAAGTTTGGATCTTAAGATGGATTTAGATCTGAAATCTAAGATCCAAAGTAGATTTGGATTGTGGATCCTGAAAAATGGATTTGGATCTGAAGTCTAAGATCCGAAGTAGAATTGGGTTTTGGATCCTAAAAATGAAAAATTGGATCTGAAGTCTGAGATCCAATGTAGAGTTGGACTCTGGATCCTAAGATGGATTTTGGATCTGAGATCCAAATGTACAATTGGGTTCTGGATCCTAAAATGGAAAATTGGATCTGAAGTCTGAGATCCAATATGAGTGTTGAATCCTGGGTCCTAAAATGGATTTGGAGTTAAATTCAGAAGATGAATCAAGAATTGAACTTGGAAAATGAAATTTAGAATTTTGAATATACAAATGAATTTCAAAGTCAAATTAGACCTTGAATTTTTGAATTGGGAATTTAGAAGATGAATCAAGAATCTCAAAGTTAAATTGAACTTTGAGTTTGATTGGAGTTTTGAATATAAAATGAATTTGGAATTTCAAAGTCAAATTGAACTTTGAAATCTGATTTGAATTTGAATATGAAATGAATTTGAAATCTCAAAGTTAAATTGAACTTTGAGATTGAAAATGAAATTGAATTTGAAAATGAAAAGGATGAATAAGAATTGAAGATAGATTGAGGAAGATATTTACATCACTTGGAGTTTTTGAAAAAGGAATTTTGAAAATATGATACAGTTTTATCCTAAATGATGAGTGAATTTAAAGAATTGGATTTTGAAAACCTATTTCATTCTTTGGATGAATTAAAATAAGATTGAAGATATAATACCTCCTTGACTATGGTATTTGAATGTATTATATAATAATCTATATTTAGATTCAAGAGAAAAATGAAACATATTTTGTGCTTTTATAGAGTTTGAAATGAAATTAACCCTTAACATACCCTGACTATGGCCATTGGTATATATGTTGAGCCAATTTTAAGTTAAACTCTAATAAAAAAAGGAAATGTTTGAAAATATGATGATTTTTGAAGAGGATCTAGTGTGAATCCAATGTTATTTTATAAAAGATAAAAATCTTAAGTTTTGTTTACATCCTGACTATGGCCATTGATGTAAATCATCAACTTAGGATTAGTTACCTCTTACAAAATGGTGCATGTGCCATTCATGTTTCACCATTGTGAGGTTTTTGAAAATAAAAGAGAAACATGAAACGAGCAATCTACAATATTTACATGCTCATACATTCTATTCTAAAGTTTGAAAGGAGAAAGTTCTCATTAATATCAAACTTGCAATCACATTGGAGTTCAAATTTTTAAAAAGGAAATTCAATAATTCATGTCTTTCCTGCAAAACAGAGTTAATACAAGGCAAAGTGCAAAGGAAAAATACATGGGGAAACAAAGGATGCTATATCAAAATTCAATATGCATGTGAAAAGGTATGTATCCAAACACATATGAGAATATATACATGTATGTTTGCCCCCAAATGATCATTTAATCATAGCCTTTTCCCTGCTTGGATTTCTCAGAAACAAACTAGTTTCCTATTGAACTTAACCCTTTTCAAACCAATTGACCAAGTTTTCTTTGCCTTCCATGTTTTCAATATTAACTTCCAAATCAGGAGCCTTTCCTTAAAACACATACCAGTACCAGCCAATTCAGCATATTTACATCATGAAGCCAACAAATGATTTTAGTGTATCTTCATGTTAATGTAAAGACATAACCTCAGTATGAGACAACAAAAAGAAGCATGGGATGTACAAATATGCAATTCCCAATCAGTGACAACTAACAAGCATGACAAAGTGTAAATGCTACAGAGATGTTGTGGGTACCATGCAAAGGTGATGTATGATGTAGGTGGTTTACCATTTTAATTACACAAATACAGTGTGGTCATGAACCGCTATGTTGATATACAGTATGAAGAGTTTTCTGGATACTAAGGGGAAAAAAACATAGGTTTGTAGTGTATGGTGAGAGTGTGAGTGGTGGAACCAGTGAGAAGTAGATGTAACTGCATATGTTGCAGTTGGTGAATGCACAGAGGATGCTGGAAGTAGGCTGGGATGTTGGGATTGAAGATGGTGTGGTCATACAGCAGTTGCAGAAGATAAGGGTTGTATTTTGGTAGATGCAACAGATGGAAAAAGAAAGAATGGACTGATACACAGATGATACACTGAACAGAAAATGAGAAAGATATGCTAGGAACAGAATTGAATGTGAGATACAGGTACTGGGCAACCCAAGTGCTGGTGGTGATTAGCACCTTTGTGGATGCCGAAGATGGAACCACAGGCCCACAACAATGCCTATGCACTGTTGTGAACATCAAAAAGGTGAAAACACAACAATGCACTGGCACTGCTATGAGTAGGTGAGAGACTACAGCAATGCCAAGCACTGTTGTGGAAGTGGAGACGGCAAGGTTTGGAGTGCACAATGCATAAGTGTTGTGAAGAAGTGTATTGGAAATATTGTGAGCTATAACGGCTATTGGGCTGTTGTGCTCATGTAAGCACAGAAAACACATGAGGTGTTGTTAATGGAATGTGAATATTAAGTGCAAGGAGTAGTACTATACATGAAGAAAATGAAGAAGCTGTGCAAGGGCTACTATCAATATAGTGAATGCAGGGTTGTGGGTATATAGAAGAGGATGTAAATGATGCTACAGGCGAATGGTGCAAGGGCATAAACAAGTAATGTTGTTATGAATAATATGTCACAAGTAGTGAATGAAAGGGGAGGAGCCACAGAGGTGTCGTGAAGGTGTTGGGGTGTAGCTACCATAATGTGAGAATGAAGTGTATTAGGTGATCAGATGTTGCAAGGCTGCAGTGTGATGCAAGTAAACGTGCTTAAGAGATGCTATGTAACAAGTAAATGTGCATATGCTGATGGGAGTAAATGGTGTGGCTGTGTAGGTGCAAAAGTAAGTGATTCAGTGTATGGAGAGAGAGATGGAGAAGGTGCACAGATTCTACAAACAATAAACTTATAACTATTATCTCCATATTAACGGTCATATTATCAAGGGATTCATTTTGTATTCTGCTGGCTTCAGTTTTAGCGTCAACATAGGAAAGATAGAAAAAAATAAAAAATAAATAAATAAATAAATAAATACCTGTTAATCTACGTGACTCAGGAGAGAATGGCCTTGAAATATTTGTTAGGTCTTTCACAGTTTCCTTCAATGAGCCAGTTTCTTCGACTTTCTGATTCCTGTAAATAAATTTTAACAACATATTGCCTTAGCATTTGCAATTTTTAATAGGCTATTCCCTGATTTCAGAACCCACGTTATCCTCATAGCGACCCACTTCTTTAGATTTGTTCTGTTGACGTCTTGCCGCCTAATGCTGCTTGTATTCGACCAAACTGATCATACCATAAAGAATATAGAAAGCAACAACGAAGAATGGAACTAGCAACTAATAAAAGGATATTTTGTAGAAGCAAACTTACCTCTTAATGAGAACCAAGGTAAATGCATTAGAGGTATTGCATACAAAGGAATTTAGAAGACAATAAAAATAGAATAGATAAAAGGATACACTGAAGATGCTAACGTCAACCAAGGAAATGTGATACATCTCCAGCAACAAATTCATTGAATCCAGTATCCCAGATGCCGAAGAGGATACGGTCCGTTGCTGTGGGTATTTATAAAAATCGCTTAACATCAGAAGCAAAATATACAGGATATGAGACTAAATCAAACTCTGTAAGGGATTTGATGTCCGAGTGAACTGGACACCCCGTTTCTCAATAAAACAAATACACAAGCCCTGAACATTCCCCTTTTCACATTTTTTTGGTGAAGAAACCCCATAAACTCAATAGCTCACTGACTGGTATGATCATCATTCACTAGATACACTATGTCCGAGTACCTATCATCTAAAAAGCTAACAACAAGGCAAGTCAGATGATAAGCTATACCAAATGAATTTACAGACAAAAGGGAAAAAGAAATTATAGGTCAGAAAACAAAAGCATGAATCAAAGGATCATTGCTAGGAATCAAACTGTATACCGAAAAATAATGACAACAACTGCAAATAGTGCAGACACAACGATGAATCTAAAGAGAACGATCATAAAACATCTTTAAAACCAGAAATCAAGTATGCAAGAAATCAAAACTCAAAATAAAAGAGAAAAGGGGATCTAAATACAGGGGAATACTGAATCAACTGATATTCAAAATAAAAGAATAATAAAGAGAAAAAAATGTTGGAATCCGATGTTCCTGTTAATGTCGCACAAAGGTGAATTGATTTGTTATAAACAAATCCCAGTTACCATGAGTGCTTTGATGGGGCCGAACCAAGAAGTTTAAAAGAAATGAGCAGTAAAGAAAGAAAAAAAAATAGAAAGAAAATAAGAGAAAAACCCAAAGAAAAATAAACAATACGATTAGATACTATTGCCGAGAAAGATAAAGGCGACCAGTGAGGATTGCTTACCGTGCTCTGAAGACAACCTTGAAAAATGGGGAAGAATGGATGACCGAGGAATTTGATCGATGGCGTTGCTTCTTCTATTGCTGCAGGAAGGTCCAGCTTCTTTCAACTGGTTGGGAGAAATCCGAAGAAGAGATTAATGAGAAGAATAAAATAAAACGGAAGAAGAGAAAGGGGAATCGAAGAAGAGAGGAAGAAGACAGAGTCAGAAGGGTGGAGGGGTGAAGGCGATGGTCGAATGGGGTGTCCTGCGAGCTCTTTTTAAAGAGGAGAAGAAGGTTCGGGAATGGGCCGACGGTTGAAGATGAATGAAGGAGGGGGATTTCGATGGTGAAGGGTTTCCCCATGGAGAGAATCGGGAGAGAGAGAGAGTGAAGAGCGAAAATGGAGAGGGGGCGGCCATCCATCCCCCCCCCTTTTTTTTTTCACGGTCTCTCGAAGAGAAACCCTAAAAAGGGTTCTTTTGTAAAAATTTTGGTTTTTCCAAAAGGAGGCTCCGTGTAAAAGATTCTTTATAAAAATGGTTTTAAATTAATTTTTTTTTAAAAAAAAATTGATTTAGAAAGCTTAAACTCATTTTTTTTCGTAAATTTTCCATTTTTTTGGGGTTTTGCGTTATTTCTCCATTTTTTTGTATTTTTAGAATAAAAATCCTAGATTTTTACGGGAAACCAAAAGGTCAAAACTAATTTTTTTGTTTTTGTAAAATATTTACAAAAAGGGAGTTTTTCTGAGAATTTAAAAGCAATTTTGAGGAAATTTCTTCAGAAATGGGTTTTGATCCAGATTTTTGGAGGAAATATGGATTTAAAGTGCTGGATTTGGATCCAGAATTAATTTTTGAATATAGCTTTATGGAATTTAATTCAGAGAATCTGAAGAAATGACTTGATTTTCTCAGAAAATGGGGTTAGGGGCAAAAGGGTCATTTTTACAAAACTTTGAAAAATTTGGGGTGTTTACAGATGCCCCTCTTTGCTACTAAGCCGGTTAAAAGCCGAGTTTAGTGGCAAAGACAACACTCCAAATTTTGAAAATGCCCCAGTCAGTAGATCTGAACTGGGTGTAGAAGAATTATTTTGAAAATATAGCTTCTCAGGCTTAAAAAATCTTATCCTGAATGGTTTTGGGGGGACGAAATCCTCGAAAATGATATGATTGAATAAAAGATGAGGAAATCGTGATGGGACTTTAGATGGAAATTCCGAAATGGTGGGAAATGAGAATTTTGATCAGGTCTCGTGGGTGAGACAAGATACTCTTATCAGAATGATTCAGGTTTAGCCCTTAACCTGGATGGGACGAAAATATATCAAGATGAATTTGAAATGAGGAAAGGAATACACGAGGGTCTTGATGGGACATTTTTGGAAAAATGCCTCATGAAATGAAGCTCGAGTATGATCCTTTCTTGGATGAATATATGAAGTATGGGTTCCTTGATGGGAAGAACCATGATGGGACTGGAAGAAAACAATCTCGTCAAAATGAGGAATCTCGTTGGAACGAGTCTCAGGTTTAACCCAAACCTGAAAGGAAGATACCTCGCGAAGCGAGGTTCCGAGTTAACTCTTAACCTGAATAGAAAATCTACCATACGGTTTTCTCAAATGGAGAAACCATAATGGGACCTTCGGAACTTGGACAAACAAATCCGAAAGGGGTTTTATGAGAGGAGAAAAATATAGGGTTCCCTAAAGCTTTGAAAAGGAGAAGAAATTGGGCGTCTCATTACTGAGACTGAAATAGCTTTTGAAATCTATGATCTCTCGTAGGGGATTCAGGTTTGACCCTTATCCTGAGTGGGGGAAATCTACCATACAGGTTTTCTCAAAATGGAGAAAGCACGATGGAACCTTCAGAATTTGGACAAACAAATTCGAGAGGGGTTTTCGCGAAAGGGGAAAATGTAGGTTTCCCTAAAGCTTTTGAAAAGGGAGAAGAAATTGGGTGTCTCATTGCTGAGACTGAAATAGCTTTTGAAATCAAATGATCTTTCGCAAATGGTTCAGGTTTAACCCTTATCCTGAGTGGGTCGTCCATACGGAATTCTTCAATGAGAAAACCGTGATGGGACAGGAAGAGATACTTCCTTCAGAGGCAACTCTTTTTGGAAAATATAAACAACGCTAGGTTGCATAAAAAAAATGGATATTAAATGTTTATTTCTTTTTTTTGGAATAGCTAGAAAATTTTGCCAATAAGATAAAATCATAGTAGATTCAAACGCTTGGAAATGTGCACGTATGTGCAAAGATATTCCCTCTCTTACCTAAAGTATTTTCTCCAATGAGGTTAACTCCTCAGTTCTAAGAGTCAAATTCAAAATTTTAGCACTGATGATTTTCTTCAAGGAAGCTATCCATTTCCCTGATATGAGAATAGAAGAAATATTCTTAATTTCATAAAAGCAAGTAATGAAAAGATATTGATAAAAGAATTTTGCATGATAAAAGATGACTTCTTGCAACTTTGGCAGTTTGATATCTAAGTGTTTTCTCACAATGATCTTTTTGCACTCTTTTTGAGTCATTAGGCTTTCTCGGTTTTTCTCATCATCCTTCATTTGGATGTCCTGACTTTTTTTCTCTTTTTCAGGGAAGGGTACGTCACAAACTCCTTCATCTTGGAGATGCTCCGATCCTTCTTTCTCTCAAGGTCTTTAGATGATAGCTGGAATCAAATATCTTTTAGGGTTTGTCGGTAGGCCCATCACATCCGCCTTCATCTCGACGGTGATCCGAACTTTCCCTGGAAGGATCCATCACAAACTCCGTCATCTTGGATATGTTTCAAATCTTCTTTGGCCCCGGGGGTCTACTCGCTTAATTCACCTTCATCTTGACGACAATTGAGAGATCCCTTTTGCGGATATTTGATTGCAGCTTAGAAAAATGAGAAGATATGGATTAAGTGGATTCTTTTTATAGCTCAAGATATCTCCACTGCCTGATTGCCAGAAAGTCATTTTTAAACATGCGCCATAGCCAAGATCAAAATCAATTCGCTTCTGTCTTTTCAACATCATTGAAGATTTCTTTCATTGATCATAGCGAGGACATTTCTTACATCCTTTTGGTTGATCATCAGAAAAAGGATTTGAATTTTACCTCTTTTCGCAAAAAGTTTTACCTTTTTGGAAAGAAATGCTAGAGGTAATCTGAAGAAATTCCTTTTGTGTAGTCGGATTTTTAGAATCAACAACTGCTTTTAGCAAATTGGCAAAGTTTTCACGAATTCTTTTGTGAAATAATCGCTCAATATAGATTTTGATACATCCTTTAGCTGAAATTTTGGAGAAAATAACATGAAAATATTGGTTTTATCACACAACATTGGCTCAACAGGGACTCAACCTAAGAGCCGTAAAGAATATGGGATCCGTAGGGATTCATCCTACAGATTGAAATTTTGAAAAATGAAGTTTAATTCAATAGGAATTCAACCTAAAAATTTTGCAAAAGAATTTGTGGCAAATAAGAATTTATCTATAGACTGAATTTTTGAAGAACGAATTTGGTTCAATAGGCTTTCAACCAAAGAACAACAAAAGAAATATGGATCAGTAGGAATTCAAACTACAGATTTACTTCTTGAAGAATGAATGTGGTTCGATGGGAACTCCGCCTAAGAACCGTAACAGAATATGGGTTAGTAGGAATTCAGCCTACAGATTTACTTTTTGAAGGATGAATTTGGTTCAATAGGAATTCAACCCAAGAACCGCAGAAGGATATAGATTTAGTAGGAATTCAACCTACAGATCGACTTATGAATGATCTGAATGGGATTCAAAATGAGAAATGCGAATTAGTAGGAGTTCGACCTAAAGATTGTGGATCAGTAGGAGTTCAATCTAAAGATCGATGGAAGTTATGGTCCTAAAGGATTTCAACCTAAGGACTGCGAATCAGTAGGATTTAAATCTAAATTTTGCTGATCGGTAGGGGTTCAGCCTAAAGATCGAAAGAAATGGTCCTAAAGGATTTCAACCTAAGGACTGCGAATCAGTAGAACTTCAACCTAAAGCTCGCTGATCAGTAGGGGTTCAGCCTAAAGATCGAAAGAAATGGTCCTAAAGGATTTCAACCTAAGGACTGCGAATCAGTAGGACTTCAACCTAAAGCTCGGTGATCAGTAGGGGTTCAGCCTAAAGATCGAAAGAAAAGGTCCTAAAGGATTTCAACCTAAGGATTGCGAATCAGTAGGACTTCAACCTAAAGCTCGCTGATCAGTAGGGGTTCAGCCTAAAGATCGAAAGAAATGGTCCTAAAGGATTTCAACCTAAGGACTGTGAATCGGTAGGACTTCAACCTAAAGATCGACTGTTTTGAGAAGGAATTTATTTCAAGAGGAATTTAACCTGTGAGCCATATTGGTTGGACAGGGGTTCAACCTACGAGCTTTTGATTCTATAGGAATTCAACCTAAAGAAAGGATTCAACTTGTGGATTGAAATAGTCCATCATAGTTAAGCTGTATGTGGCCTGGTTATCAGGATTAACCCCTTATCCTGAATGGGGCGAAAATAAAATCTGAGAAGAATAGAAATTGATGGAAGTTTTGACAAAAGAGAAGAATCAAGGAAATTTTATGGAAATTATTTTTGTAAAAGAATTCTCACAGTTAGCATTGTTGCTCCTATGAGGGGTTTCAGGATTATCCCTTATCCTGAATGGGAAAGAAATAAAATTTTAGCAAGAATTGAAAAAAGGTATGATAAAAGAATCAACGAAGCTTGAAAATTTGATAAAGAAAAAGATTTGGCAGAGATTAATGAAGCTTTAAAAGAGGAGGAAAGACATTCAAGACTATCCCTTGTTTTGAAGAAATAAAGACCTCGTAGGACGAGGTTTCAGGTTTATCCTTTAACCTGAAGGGGCAATCTTTGAAAATAAGAACCAAGAAGAAAAAATGAATAAAAATTGATAAAACTGATAAAGATAGATAAACAAAAAGTTGAGAAAAAGAGTTTGATCCTGCCTGCATGTGGGATCTTTAAAATGAGAGAAGAAGATGAGAAAATCATTTTTGGAAAGAAAGATTACCCGCGAGAGCTAATCTTTTGAAAGGGGATCATTCATGAGAGATCATCATGAGGGTTAATTTTTTGAAGCAATGATTTGAAAATCAATTTGTAGAAAATATGACCAACACGAGGGTTGATATTTGAATGTAATGATTTAAAATCAAATTTTTTTTAGAAAATATGATCAACACAAGGGTTGATCTTTGAATGAAATGATTTGAAAACAATTTTTAGAAAACATAATCAACACCGGGATTGATCTTTGAATGCAATGATTTGAAATCAACTTCTAGAAAATATGATCAACACAAGGGTTGATGTTTGAATGTAATGAAATCAAATTTTGGAAAATGAGATCAACACGAGGTTTGATCTTTGAATGTAATGGTTCGAAACTAATTTTTTGGAAAATATGATCAACACAAGGGTTGATCTTTGAATGTAATGAAATTAATTATTTTTTTTGGAAAATGAGATCAACACAAGGGTTGATCTTTGAATGCAATGGTTTGAAACCGATTTTTAGAAAATATGATCAACACAAGAATTGATCGAATGTAATGATTTGAAGTCAATTTTTGGAAAAATATGATCAACACAAGGGTTGATCTTTGAAATGTAATAATTCGAAATCAATTTTTCAGAAAATATGATCAACGCAAGGGTTGATCTTTGAAAAAGGTTGTAATAAAAATATTTTGAACTAAAATTTTCATGATTTTTGAAAGACCCTCATAGGTAATATCATTTCTCTCATGAATGATGTCAAGATTGTCCCGTATTTTTGAAAAGAATAGGAATTTGGTGGCAAAAGAATACCTTAAAGTGTAAATGAAAATTTAAACAATAAAAGGTGCCCTAATATTGCGAAAAGAAATAAGAATTGAACCTCAAAGAAAGGAAATTGACATTTCATTTATAAGCAAAACTGATAGAAAAGACTGAAATATTTACAAGTATCTTTGACCAAAAGGTCGCAAAAGACTCAGGCTGACTTGTCCTTACAGGATGGTTTGATAAAGAAAATGGAGGATAACAGAAAAGACTCTAGTGTCATCAACCCTTTGAACGATCTGAAAGAGGTTATGCCAGGACGGCGGGCTGCTCTTCAGTTTTCTCCTCTATCAGAAGGTGTTTATCGATGCAGTCCTGTACGAGATTTTTCAGAACGAAGCAATGCTCTGTGTCGTGCCCCACTGCTCGATGATACTTGCAGAACTGTTCCTTGAAGCTGCCCAAGACTACTGAAGGATCGACAGCTTTTGGCAGACGAATCATATTCTTTGTGAGCATATATTCCAGAACCTCATCAAGTGTCTGCTCTAAAGGTGTGAATTCGCAGTCAGGACCCCAATCCTTGCGCTTTGGTTTTTCCTGATTCTTTTCTCGCTGCTGAGAATTGGGTTGGGAAGGCTTATTGTTGTTGGAAGACCTTCCTTTTTGACCCCTGAATCCTTTTGAATTGCTAACATGATCATCCTTGTTACCATTGTTGTCGGATGAGGGACCAGCGGAAAGAGTGAAATGGGCTTCCTTCTTTGCATCTTGATTGCCCCTTGCCAGAGTGGTGCCATCATAGACTCCGTTATCTATTCCCATTTCGATCCATTCAGCTTGCTCAGTCAACTCAATAAATGACTTGGAAGGGTATGGGAAAATGAGGCTTTTCAGGGGTTGAGAGAAGTTATTGAGGATGAGTTGAAGGGCATGTTCTTCTGAAATTGGGGTTCTCATCTTGTTGCAGGTATCTCTCCACCTACGGATGAAATCTATGGCCTTTTCGTTGTCATCCTGCCTCAAATTGCATAAGTGATTGAGGGTTGGCGGCGCCTCAGTATTGAACATGAATCTCTCTACAAACAGGTTGACAACTTTATCAAAATCACGCAGCTCGACAGGGTTGATGTGCTCTGCATACCACTTAGCTGCTACGCCCTCCAAACTGCGAGGAAAGCATAAGAAGAGGGCCTGATTGTCTTCATTGAACCTGTCACATTCGGCGAAGAACATTGCGAGATGGGCCTTTGGGTTGCTGGACCCATCGAACTTAATAAACTTTCGGGGGAGATCTTCCAAGCTGTTGTTCCCAGCTAATTCGCATGCATTGACGAGGTTTTTACGTCGTATAAGTCCCAAATTCGGGGACAAACCATAAAAATATAATATAATTTAACCCTTAAATTCTTAGAGGCTAATTCATCCAGAATTAGACACTTCTTACTTTCACAATATATTTACGCGGTTTTCAGGTCGCGAACACAAGGCAGAAATACAAAGCATAGTCAAATTTCATCAAATCACGTGCTACTTCACAAGTACACACAAACATACATTCTAACTCAAATCACACAATAAAGCACTCAGAAATTCGCAGGTCTTACATTCTACCCTCCTTAAAAGGGATTTCGTCCGCGAAATCACGAAACAACAAACAACAATAAAAGGGTTAGATCTCGTCTGACAGCGCCTACTTGACAACAACTAAATCTGTCGGAGGCTTCTCCAAACAAAACTTGGCAATATGCCCAGGTTGTCCACACTTGAAACAATTGCCCTTGAAACGAGGACAAGCCCCAAAAGCGTGATCTACATCGCATTGCCGACACTTCCGCTCAACTCCCGGTCGCTGAGGTTGCTTTTGCTGGCGATTCGATTGTTGAGGTCATCTCCGCTGGACATTCTGCTGCACTTTCTGACGCTTCCGCCCTCTAGTAGGTAGCGAGGACTCCACCACACTAGGTTTCTTCTCCGCCACAATCGTGAAAACTTGAGCCTGGTGCTCGGATTGATCTTCATCTAACAGAGTAGCTACCTCAATAGCTTTTTCGAGCGATTTAGCCCCGTTAGTGAACACCTTAGTTCTCAAAGTAGGCCTCAAACCACGAGCAAACTTCATTGCTCGATCATTCTTTGTAACGTAAACGTTCGGACAATATCGTTCCAAACAACGAAATCTTGTAGTATAATCGGATAAGGTCATCGCTCCTTGCTGCAAGTCCAGAAATTCTTGCATCTTCCTACTGCGTTCGTGCTTAGGAAAATAAGCAGAGTTAAAAACTTCCACGAATTCATCCCACGTAACAGTCGCATCCTTGAATCTGACCGAAGAGACAGTGTCCCACCACTTCTCAGCATGGTCCTTCAAGCGATAAGTGCCAAAATCCACTTTCTTCTCTTCTGGTATATCCAGAACACGGAAAATACGTTCCATCTCACGTAACCATGACTCAGCAGCTTCAGGGTCTGTCTTACCCATAAAAGCAGGAGGATCTAACTCCATGAATCGCTTATACGTAACCGCACTACTGCTTTGCACACTCTGTGCTACATGCTGAAGATTCTTGCCCATCTGATGCATTGCAGCCGCTTGCTGATGCACAACCTCTGCAAGGTTGTTCACAGTGCCCATAACAACATTGCATCTAGTCCTCCAAGTCATCTATCATTATCAGAAGCAAGGTGAGTCAAAAGGTAGGTCTGAAAAACCTAGCTCACGAAACAACAATCGCAGCAACCAAACAACTATCATAAGCATAAGCACACAAAAATTCAGACAAAATTTACATCACATTCAATCGTGCAACACAACACGACGAAAGCACGTTCTACGAACGATCTCAAACGACAGACCCAAACAAGGTCGCTATCACCGGAAACCACTATTCTCGACGACGAATGTTAGAGAACACCACTCTAACGAAACCAGGAAAGTCATCATCACATGACAAGGCAAAAATACGAGAGTCATCTATACTCATCTAGCATCGTCACGAGACATTGTTGATTGTAACATCATTAATCGTAACTAGTCAAGCACACCATCGTTAGGGAACCACCACCCTAGCGACATCATTAGAAAACCACCATGCTCACGGCATCGCTGAAGCGTCACCACCCCAACGATATCACTGGAGAGTCACCACTCCAAATGACCTTCATTAGAGAATCACCACTCTAATGGCATTGCTAGCGAATCACCACGCTAACGGCATCGCTGAAGAATCACCACTTCAACGGTATCACTGGAGAATCACCACTCCAATGACCTTCATTAGAGAATCACCACTCTAATGGCATCGCTAGCGAATCACCATGCTAACGGCATCGCTGAAGAATCACCACTTCAACGATATCACTGGAGAATCACCACTCCAATGACCTTCATTAGAGAATCACCACTCTAATGGCATCGCTAGCTAATCACCACGCTAACGGCATCGCTGAAGAATCACCACTTCAACGATATCACTGGAGAATCACCACTCCAATGACCTTCATTAGAGAATCACCACTCTAATGGCATCGTAGCGAATCACCACGCTAACGGCATCGCTGAAGAATCACCACTTCAACGATATCACTGGAGAATCACCACTCCAAATGACCTTCATTAGAGAATCACCACTCTAATGGCATCGCTAGCGAATCACCTCGCTAACGACATTACTGAAGAATCACCACTTCAGTATCGTCATTAGGAAATCACCATCCTAATGGCATCATTAGCGAATCACCATGCTAACGGCATCGCTGAAGTGTCACCACCCCAACGGTATCACTGGAAAATCACCACTCCAATGACCTTCATTAGAGAATCACCACTCTAATGGCATCGCTAGCGAATCACCACGCTAACGGCATCGCTGAAGAACTACTCCATCCAGCGGTACAGTTGGCGCTACCAGGAATCACCTCCTGAGCCAACACACCACTATCCTTCAGACAGTGGTGGGGGAAACAAAATTCCCGCAATGCTCTCTCACGAGCGGCAATGCCCTGGAAATCGGTGTCGAGCCATCCCCAGAACACGACCCTCTCAGGAGTCCAATGCCATCACCGGCATCCCACACAACATGCAAAGCACGAAACAACAGATACGTTCTCATCACCAAGAACGACTGGGAAAAAAAAATGACAGTGTCAAGTATCCGCCTACGGGATAAGTAAGGGCTCACTGGCACCGACGAGGCTTCTACCTCTCTGTCTAAAAAGGTTCACATCAAACGAGATACCCTTCGTCAAGGACAGGACTACCACAATTCCAACGAGGTTGGAAAAGAGGGAAAACATCCACACCTGAACCTCACACGATGGTTCTCATCGAAGCCATCTCATCTATAACACGATAAGGCTAAAGCTCGATAATTGCTATGACATCTCAATCGTTTTCACTAACACAACGTGGAACGAGAAGGGTGAACTACACAAGTAGCTCCCTAAATTTCAGTCGAAACTCCTACTCTCACCGGAGTCGACTCGATACAGCTTGGAAACTATATCCACCAGCACAAACGAACACTTAGGTTCCAATAAACGATGTCTGAAGCCTGTTACACGAGGCTTAAGCACGAAATGGGGCCTCACATCGGAAGACACCCGAAAGCACACAATTCATCAAATCAAGCAGAGCAGCTACTAAACAACATAAACTGGGTTAGAAATACTCACAGTGCGATGGCTGATGTGTGCAGAGACTTGAACCACACTTCTTAACTCCTTTAAAAAACACTGCTCTGATACCAATTCTGTAGCGACCCAAACCCAGATTTCCTGACCTTTGAGGAAACCCTTTTTTTTTTTTTTTTGAAAACCAAAGCGCAAGCGCGGAAGAAACCAAAAGGGGAGACCAACAAGCGGGAAGCCCTGGGCGGTCACTACAGGTGTGAAACAACATTTAAATGAAACAACCTTTATTAAATACATCTTTACAAAATTGTACATCCAATCCCTTATACAAAACACTGCCACGATCCAACAAGCGAGGTTCAGAAGTGTGGGTTCGAAGTCCGCTGCAGCACATCGAGCTCCACCGCACGTCGAAGTAAACCTGTATCCCCATAAAACGGGGTCAGTACTCTTTCGAGCTGGTGAGACAAACCAACATGATATGCCAAAGGTGTGGAAATCAAGAACAAGCTATACATGGTAAACGTAGCATGCCAATATACAATATTTGAGCAGTTGCAGCATAGACAAGTATAGAACAGTGATATCTACACATGGAGCATTATCAACAATTCTTATAGCATGCATCAAGACACGTGATTTAGCAATGGATCAACATTTGTAACAAGGTATGCAACACAGAACATAAAGTACAAGTGTATCAATATGAAAGACTGTAACTAGCATACATCAATGCAAGTAGTCAAAGCATAAGTGACCATTATGCATCACAGAACATAAAGTACAAGTGTGTCAATATGAAAGACTGTAACTAGCATACATCAATGCAAGTAGTCAAAGCATAAGTGACTATTATGCATCACAGAACATAAAGTACAAATGAACAGTCTTGTGCATTGTGTCATAGGTGAAAGAACTATCCTATGATGATTCCAACATCATCAGTTATGATGCTATGATGGGACGGTTAGAAGCATTTGGCATGAAAGGCTTAACTCACAAGCAGTGCCAAGGTTCCCAACCCGTACGTTGCAACCATAAGCGAGCTCATCTTGCTAACCACTCGCCAAGGAGTTCCAAGGTTGCGTAAGTCTTGCACCACTGCAATATCCATAGGCTAAATTGCATATGTCTCGCACTACTGCAATATCCATAGGCTAATTTGCATATGTCTCGCACTACTGCAATATCCATAGGCTAAATTGCATATGTCTCGCACTACTGCAATATCCATAGTGCATCTCAAGACATAGCAAACACGATTATGCCCACGTTCCTTAGTTGACAAACATACGAGATTTGTTAACATGAGTTAGTGATCACATTCATCACGCGTGTCATCTATGTACTTAAAAATTGTGTACCAACTACGCTAAGTCGAATCATGATGCATTACATTGATCCTCACACTTACATCACATAAGTCAAAACACTTAGTGCACTTGTTGGGATATTGGATCCCACTCCAAACACACTTGCAGCCCTTTGGGCTGCAGCCCGGATGCGTGCTAAACAAGTAAAGGTGAGGCAAAAAGAAGTCCAGCTGCGGCTGGTGTTGTCAAAAACGTATCCGCCCCAAACTATCACTTGGTGCCATGGGACACCAAACCCGTACATTGCAGGCCCGGCTTGGATAGAATGGCAAGGCTGCAATAGGGACAGCTATGTTGTCACAAAAGCGCAGTGGCCGAGTGTTGGGTCTGTGTAGGGGCCGGTCCAGAACATGACCCCGACATGGTTCAGCAACAACGCAAGGCAGCCCAGGCCTGGACGGGACATCCAGACCGGATGGGCTCAACTACACAGAAATCGGTCCAGGTCTGGACTAATTGGTCCAGACCCAAAAGGAGGCACACTCAGATCTGAGCATGGTCTGGACCGATTGGTCCAGCCCCAGCTGGCTACAACTAGTACCGAAAAAGGGAGGTGGGGGTGCAGGCCTACCGCCTGCACCCAGCTGCAGCTGCAAGGCTGCAGCCAAGGCCGAAACGCAACTCCAAAAAGCAAAAAGGGCTAAATTCCCAATCCGGCTATGACCGGCCATGGCCTTTGACAGGTCTGGACCGATTCGGTCCAGACCATGTCAGGCCCCAACGAAAACACCAGCCACCCGCAATGGGCGCTGGCAAGGGGTTTTGCTCAAGTAGGACGAAGACGAGAGGAAAGAGGCAAAAAGTTAAGATAGGAAGCGATTTCCCCATGGCTCGGACTGCTTGAGCTTAAGCCAGCACCTCCAAAGGAGGTCAACCCGAACGGGTAGGTAGCTAGGCTTATGCCAAGGCGTGCCACCTTGCCAACCGAACCAGACTCTAAGAAGTCTTGCTGTTACAAAGCAAATCATGAAAAAAAATGATACTTGAAGCTTTTGAGGAAAACGAAAAGTTAAATCGTTATCTTGCAAGTCACACTTTTCAAATGCTAAAATGGGATTTAAGAAGTACTAATAAACATGCCAACGTGAAAAACCATATGGCCTTGAGCTACAATGCCAATATTGCATGAGAAAGAAGCTTGAAAACATACTTAACCGGACATTCATTATGCATGCAATCTAATCTATTAAACATCCACAAATCCAAAGGAAAACATGTATTGGCAACTTACGAAAATGCATGAAACAAGGTGCATTTACTTATCCGAAGTCCACACTAAGCATAGGGAAAAGGAGGTGTCTCACCTTCGCGGCTTTAAAATGGAGGAAATGAGGAAGGTGGAGGCAATGGTGTCCACGGCTGGAGTTGCTCCACACCACACCCACAAACTCACTCTCACTCGGTTTTGGAGAAGAAGAGGAAGAAGGGGAAGAGAGAGAGAGGTTCCTCCAAGAAAATCGCCCAAGAGGTCCTCTCTTTCTCTCTCTTGAAACCTTAAGTACATAGGGTTTACGAAAAGGAACGGCTAGGATTAAAACTCATAAAATGGAGGGCTGGAGTGCTCCACGCCCCACCCATGGGTATCCACGCCCAATGCATGTTGAGCTTTTAAAACATTTCAGAAATCTTTCAAAAATGTCATTGCAAAGTACCTTTAATGTTTGAAAGTTTTACGAAAGAGCCACCCAAGCTCACCCAATCAGATTTTAGCATTTGAATTGTTTTGAAACAATTACAAAAATGCCATGGGGCGCCAACCCCATGGTCTCCTTAAAAAAAATGTTTTGCATGATGAGCTTCAAGGCTCATCATGAGCTTCAAAAGAAGAAAAGGGCCAATCATGGCCTATTTTTCAAAAGCCATGCAAAATCTTACAAGTATGCCATCCAGCTGGTCAAACCCTTGACCAACTGGTCAACCAAGTCTAAACTCGTCCTCTTAGAAGGGCGCACAAAGGGTTTGGATTTTCTAGGTGACCCGGATCCAAGATCCAAAAATTGCCAATTAATAAGTGTCAAAACAATACTTATTTAATGCCTTAAAACACTGAATAAATCCAATTAAATCTTTCAGTTCTATTTATAACCTCAATTACTACGAAATGCATGAAGTCTTATAAGGAAATTCTCATCCGATTGCAAGAATTAAGCGTATTATGATTCGGGTTCAAACTTGGGTCAAAACTCGTATTTCGCATGCACTGACGAGGTTTTTACGTCGTATAAGTCCCAAATTCGGGGACAAACCATAAAAATATAATATAATTTAACCCTTAAATTCTTAGAGGCTAATTCATCCAGAATTAGACACTTCTTACTTTCATAATATATTTACGCGGTTTTCAGGTCGCGAACACAAGGCAGAAATACAAAGCATAGTCAAATTTCATCAAATCACGTGCTACTTCACAAGTACACACAAACATACATTCCAACTCAAATCACACAATAAAGCACTCAGAAATTCGCGGGTCTTACACCCACAAACAGAATATTTTTCAACACAGCAGGGAATCACGCCTACTGATTCCATTTTTTTTTTTAACATGCTGTTTTCAAACGTTAGCTGAGTCAAAAGGATCACGACACAACACCCAACTTCTTGCTGAGTCAAAAGGATCACGACACAACAACTAGATGCATGACCAATAATACTATGAGCACGCAGAGACTTCTTTCAAGCCTGCTGAATAAAAAAGATCACGACATAACACCCAACTTCTTGCTGAGTGAAAAGGATCATGACACAACAACTAGATGCACGACCAACAATACTATCAGCACACAGAGACTGCTTTCAAGCCTGCTGAATCAAAAGGATCACGACACAACACCCAGCTGCTTGCTAAATAGAATCTGAGCACAACCAGCAATAACATGAGCAGAAACAAAAATTTTTTAACTCATGACATCTGCTCCTAGCCATATACATCATGACAGCAAAAAAAAATCAATTTCACAACTTTTGCACAACACTTGTACTTATCAACATGGATAATGGTATTCACGACAGCTGCTCTGTTATCGTCGCAAAATTTTTTCCCGTCTTCCCTTTCCTTGCGGGAGAGAGAGGAAAATGTTTTCGCGATTCAAACTTGAGCGGATTTTTGAAAATGGTTCTGAAATACTCGCCTTCGTTTTGAAAATTGCGAAAAAATCCATGGGATGGGGCTCGACTTGTCGGTATGAGGTTCGACCGTTCCTGCCGCCTTTAACAGGGGTAATTGAACCAAGGACCAAAATTGTGCTTGACTTAGTTAAATCATCAAAATTGTGTTCTATCCTAGATGCACAGAGAATTCAGGCATGTGCTATGAGATTTTGGAAAATGTAAGTTGGAAAAACATGATGTATGCTCAGAAAGTATTTGGAGTTGACAAATATTTCTCAAGGAAAGTCAATTTCTCAGGAAACTCAGATGAAAGGGGTTTTGAAATCACGAGAAAGTTCATAAAGGTATGGGAAAATCATGAATGGATGAAAATCCTGAGAAAATGGAAAGAATTCTTGAGAAAAGGGTAAACATTTGAAGGGGAAATGCTTGTCAGGAAAAGCTTCAAGTTTTGAAAGCTTTCTTTGGAAAATGGTTGAGATTCATTGGAAAATTCTTTGGAGATGGAAAATCAACACTCGGGAAATTGAAATCCTGAGAATCTTATCCTTGAAACACTTGGAAATCGATTTTGATCTTTGAGAAGGGTGAGAGACTCCTTTTGAAAATCTTGAGAAAATGACTTTTTCCATGGAAAACTGTGGAAAAACTTGACTTGGGAAAACCGATTTTGAAAAATTCTCAAAGTTTCTTGAGAAATCGATTTCTTGAGAATGAAATTTTCTTAAGAAAATCATGAGAAAACCAATGATTTCATGATGCAAATGATATGAGTGAATGAATGCACTTTGAGAAGATTTTCTGAGAGATTTTATTGGAAAATGTGTATCAAGCCAATGTAAATCCTTCACATATTCTGACTGTGGCCATGAATATATTCAAGGTTTATTTGAGTTAATTCACAATATTTGGAAAAATTGGAAACATGATGTGCATTTTTAAGATAGCCTAAGAGTGTAGGCTCAATGTGACTGGTAGAAAGATGATGGATCTCGGTCTCGTCCATATTATGACTAGGGCCGTAAATATGGACTCCACCGAGTTCATCAACTCTGTAAGAGTTGGTGCACGTGCCATTCGTGTTCATCCACGGTGAATTTTAAAAATTGAGATATATGCATCATAGAATCAGGATATTGATGAAATCAAACTATATGAGATGCACCCTAATCTAAGCAGTAAAAGTAAATATTATTCCAAGTTTGATTATTACATCTCTGACATAAATCAAAATAAATGAAATACATAGTGTAGAAAGAATCAACATCCTCCAAATTTTCCTACAAAATGAGAGGTAGTACCAGATAACCAAGAAAATGGGTATATATATATAATATATACAACGAAGAGATATATATATGTCAAAATGCTAAAATTGGTACTAAATGACATGTAACAATGGAGGTGTATTTATATGAGAAAATAGATACATGGATGCTCATATATGGAAATAAGTGCACATGGAGGGATATATATATATATAGGTATATATATATATGTATATATATACATATATATATACATATATACGTATACATATAGGTAGATATACATAGATATATATATATGTAGATATATATATATACATATAATGAGAAAATATACATATTAATGGAAATTCCATATAATGGGTAAAATCAGAAAATACAGGTATATGCAGTTTCTGTAGGTGATTTCACAAAGCCGTAATTCCCAAATTATAACATAATTTCCAGTAAAAATGGGTATGGAGCTTCCCTATATATCAATAGCAAAGCATACAAAAGAATGCCCAGAAATCATGAATGGATATTAAAATATCCATCCACGAACATGGCCAGTTATCAAGACTGGGTACCTGCAGCAGAAAATGGATACAACATGTACAATGTGAAGGAAATAAGTTGGGTAATGGAAGGAACATGGTTGGCGACCAGACTAATGCAAAGATATAACCTGTGGCGGGGCTACTATGACATGGTTATTAGCTATCGTAGAGTGTGCAAAGACCAACCATCGACATAATCTGTGGGTAATGTAAAGGTCTGATGTAGTTCAACCGACTCTTAACCTCGCAGCCATTATGCTAGTTTTTAATAACTTGGGAATCAGGGTGTTAACAAGGGCACACCCTCTTATTTTTACAAGTTTCGGCAACAATTGTACATATGAGTCACATGTTACAGGTGATACAGAGATAAGATGATTATATATGTAAGATAAGAGTGATACAACAAAACTGGAATGTGTACATTGAGGTATACCATTCTTGTAATGGCAGTAAGCCTGTGAAATACATGTGAATTAGAAATATTAGAAGATACAACCATAAACGTGACTGACATAAGTGAAAATGATATAACTAAATTTAATTGTATTGCTTTAGCTGATCAACACTCATTTGCTGTATGAATCATCCTTATGGATGTCGATGGACATTATAACTCCTTGACAACTAACCCCAGAAAGTGCAGGTATGACTAGAAAGAAAAAAAAAAGCTATGCTAGGTTGAAATCAGATAAGAACATAAAAAAAATAAAAGAACTCAAGAAACTGCCACTGTAATCACGGACATGGGAATGAAGCTTTTAAAAAAACAAAAGTATCTACAGTGTAAAAGAAATTCCTGCACAAACTGATTTTATGATAATTTGATGAAGGTAATTACATGTAATGAAGTAAAGGCTTGCATATAAGTCTAGAAAAGAAAAAAAGAAAAAAAGAAAAAAAAAGAAAACTTTCATTGAAAAGCAACTATCGTTTTGTAAGGGTTATGATTTTGAAAGCAAATCAGGCCTAAATGCAGTTAAAGCCTACCTTTTGGAGGGATCGGTGACGCCATTGCGAGGCATCCCCGATCCACGATGCATGAACGACCATGACTGTAAATCCCATTAACGAATATAATGCATTTACCACATATGCAGTATGAATGAGATAACAAATTTGCAGAGTTACAGATGTATAGGGGATTTCTTTACCTTGATTCAGCAGGGGCAGAAGAAGCTCTTCCTACAGGGTGAGCTGAACCCCCAAGGGTTGACGAGAAGATTCCAGAATGCCAATTGCCGGGGACTTGTCTTCCTTTGGAGCGTGTTGCTGAGCTGAAGGCAAAGTGAAGAAGCTGGCTGGGTTTAAGAAGATGGGAAGGAGCCCGCTAGATTTCCTTTGAAGGCAAGGTGAAAATGTTGGCTGCCTATGCTGATGGGCTGAAGGAGATGAGAGGAGGAGCTCGTGAACAGAGGAGAGCTGGGGGTTAATGGAAAATTGTCGATGGCTTTGCTGGACCTTCCCTCTTTCTTTAATAGCCGATGCTTCAAAACACCCCCCTTTTTCTCCCCTTTAGCCGATCTTGATAACTCTTAAAACAAACTTTTTAAAAAAAATTGAAATCCTTTTGAGAAAGGGGGCTCGTCGTTTTGAGAGGGGACGACTCCTATTCTTACGATGATATTTGAAACTTAGGTAAAATGGGATCTTTTTTACGGTGGCTCCCTTTGGGACCGAAAAGGTAAAACAGAAGGAAAATAATAAAATAAAGAAAATAAAAAAACGAATTTTTGTTGTTTTTTTTCTCTCTTTTTTTTAAGGTGGTGCCACCTCAGCTAGATTTGAAAACTTTTTTGAGATAAAAAAAATAAAATTTTGCTTTTCTTGGCAGGGAGCCTTAGTGGGGCGCCACCTACGTGGGCCCACTAATTATTTTGTAAAAAATTAAATCAAAATAAAAGACTTTTATAAATCGGTGCCACTTCCGGAGGGGCACTATTTTGAAAATACGGGAAATAATTGAAAATTTGAGTGTGACACCGCCTCAAAGTGGGTCCCACGTCACTTATTTGAAATAAAAGCCAAATGAGATGTTTTTGGAATTTTCATAATAGTAGGCTAGTTTTGGAAAGCACGAAGCAAAATTTGGCTTGATTTCAAAATTTGGAAGGAAATGGTTCTTCAGGGTGAAATTTTGAAAGAAGTAGGGAAATTTGGAGCCTTTTTGTAAAAGTTTGAAATAAGATCTTATGAATTTTGAAATTGTGTCCCCCTCTTTTCAACTGGCGAAATTTTGAAATGCCAAAACCATCCAGTTTGTTTTCTTGAGAAAACTTTTCGTAATTCGGGGTCCTGGGGGTAAATGGGAAGAATTGATAATTTTGAAAACCCAGGGTTTTAAAATCAATTTTGAAAAGTTTAGAAATCAAATCTGGATTGCCAATTTTGAAAATCAGGAGTTTCGGATCTCAAAATGACATGATGTGCAGTGAAATGATATGAAATGCTCATGCAATGCTATGCAAAAGACATATCCTACAAAGTTGTCACTCTGAATTTGAATTTGAAAAGTCTGACTTTTGGTTAAGCATGAGATTTTAAAAATTTGCAGTTTGAAGATGTCTCTGAGTTTAAATGGAGAAGTTTTGAGACCCGAGAATGGAATTTAGGACTTTGTACAAGGTTCAATCTCAAAAAATGACCATTTTTCCCTTCATTGGTTTCGGAAAACCGAAATGTGATGATTGATGGATATATCAGGAAGGTGAGTGAAAATTTGGGGTGTTTACATGCTCCCAGCAATATAAATCACGACAGCCAAAATAAAATCAGTTTCACGACTTTTGCTCAGCACTCGTACTTATCAACATGTATATAGATATTCACCATAACCATTAGACCTGATTACAGATCTGAGTCATGACATTTGTCAGATTTCAGATCTGTTATCAGATCTGTATTACTTATTTCGAAACAAAGATCGATCACACCTTTTCTGTAATCACTCGAACTTGGCGCAGGGCACGAGATCACGCTCCTAAGGACTATTGCTCTGATACCATGTTGAAGGTAAGGTGAGATGTGCAGCAACCGAGGTAGAGAGAGAGAGAGAGAGAGAGAGAGAGAGAGAGAGAGAGAGAGAGAGAGAGAGAGAGAGAGACGGCTGGAGAATAATAGAACTTCTTATTTTCAATTAGGGCTAATCTCTATATTAAATAGAGATAGTCCAAGGAACAAAATTACACCCAAGTCCCTCATTAAAGAATAAGATTCAAATAACCTCTAGTTTAGAAAAACTTATTTACTAAAAACATCTTAGTCTCAACAGCTTACAACTATGTTAATATTATAATTTTAATTAAATAACAATCTAAAAAAAAATTGAAAATGAACTAAAACAGGTTGCTAAGTCTTCTCCAGATCGCCAGGGGTAATTCTGTCTTTTCGTCACACGTGCATCTACACTTCACATTGTAAATACACCTGTAGATCTGTTTCTAACTTCTCAACCTAAAACACGAAAATAAAGAGTCAGTATGGAATCAAGAATTAATTCTAAGCTATATCTATGACTATTTCTGAACTAAGTACTGAATTAAACTATAGTTAAAAATAAAGAAAACTAAAATTATAGTTTCTAACTAAACTAACGAAGTAAATATACTTTAACTAACCTAACTACTGTTAGTTCACTAACTATATGCTAGAAAATACTAAAAACTATGTAAAATTAAACAACTAGATAAATGACTATTTTGTCCCTGAATAGTGCAAAATTGAATTCAAATAGGTTTTCGCAAACAGGAAGTGCGAAGAGGCAAACTAAGTTCGATTCTAAGTATTTATCTTCTGTTCTCTTTCTGACAGACTCAGGAGTCTGTCGAACTTTACAGAACTGAAAAACTCATCCGAGAACTCCGGATATAAGCGTTTCAAGTTCGATAAAAATTATAGAACCGTTTGACCCGAAATCTAAAATCGCGTAAAACCTAATTTTGCAGAATGCTTAAAAGACAAACCAAATCAACTCAAAATGAGTTGATTTTTAGTTTGCACGCAGCTAACACACTAATGAATAGCATAGAACAATGATATCGGAAAAACTCAAAATATTGCACACAAGGTAAAGAGCGAAAATCAATGCAAAAACTGGGTTCCTATTTCAGTACACTATTCACTAGAATAACTGCAATGTTCACACTATCTAATCCACACCTCTGCAAAAACAGCCTTCTACCTACCTAATGACAGTAAACAAAACTAAACATCAGTAAATGAAAATAACTATGTTAAACATTACCTTAAACTATATAAAACTAAAACTAACTTATCATACACAACTAATGCTAAAACCGAGAACTAATTAATGCTAACACTAGCATTGTTCTAATTAGTAACAACACTCAGCCACTAACGCAATCACTACAATAGTCTGCTAATCAGCCCTTAAACTGACTGGACTAAATACTAACAATAATCAAAGTAAGCAATTCCAACATATCTACACGACATACCTAAGTCGGGTAGCATGTAAACCCGACTAATCAATCCTACACATCACTAATGTTAATTATAAGAATAAAACACAACAACATGAATCTAATATTACCTAAGTTAAGTCACTACAACAAAGGACAAAATGCTGCTAAAAACAAAGATTCAAGCCTACCCTAGAACACGATACCAATGCCAACTAACTAAACTTGCATTTATCTAACTAACACCCGAATTACTCTAATTAGTTAATAAACACAATTCAGCACACTAACCTACACCATACTGAACTAATCTATTGGTTAATAGTTAAAATAACAAAATCTAAAACAAACACAACATACTATAACGATTACTCCTGTTCACCCGCCTAAATCAAAATATATCTAAGGCATTAACGCATGATTTAAGCAAGCAACAACTGTTCTGAAGAATTTATAGATCTACAGCTATATTTAATCATCAAAATCGCCAACCAGCTAGATTAACTCTAGCTGTTTTCGGCGCTAGAGGGCAACCTAATTCCAGCGACAACCAAAACTTATCAAAACACAAAACTGAAAACACTAAAATTAAATCTAATTATACTAACTATTGAGATTCAAACAACTACTTAGACGTTAAAACCTAACTAATTTACACCAAAGCACTGAACTACAATCCAAAACAGAGCAGCTTCAGCCAGCTAGAATTGATCTAGCCGGTTTGAGCTAGAATGCACTTCAATTGAATCAACTATCAACTAACGAAAAAATAAAATACTAAAGACCCTACCTAAGTGCTGGTCTATGCACTAATTCGCTGCTACTATGGTTAAAACAGAATAAAACGCAGACAAATGAAAATCAAAACAAAAAACCACACGCCAATGGGTTTTAGCTAGAAGAATTGGGGAAAGGAAGAAGACATACCTCAATTGGGGCGTCTGACGAATGGAGGGGTCATGGGTGAGCGGAAATTGCCTTGAATCTGTGCCAAAATGGGACCTCGTTGATGCTGTCTAACCCTGTTTTGCTGCAGGAAGCTGGAGCTTATAGCAGGTGGAACTTCAAATGGGGTGTGAATCCAATGATGAAGGAAGAAGGTCGGATGGGGGTAGGGCCGACAGACCATGGCAGGGCAGACAACACCCATGCCATGGCTGGAGTCCTTCCATAGCTGCGAGTTCCATGGAGGTTGCGATTTCTCTACACGCCCATGGAGGATGAAGAAACAGTGGCTGCAAGGGGCGGATGAGGAAGAAGGTGAAGGAGCAGAATCGTGCCCCCCTAGGGCACAAAACCCAAGGCAAAGATGCCCCTTGCTGGGCGTCTCTTAGGTTTTAACGCATATAGCTCTTTCTGGAATTTCCAGAAAGAGGATTAAAAACGTTTTATTCTCTAGGCGCCTAGCATGGAGGGGTTTTTAGAAAAGATTTTCTAAAAAATGATTTTGGACTGATGTGGGGTGGATGTGGTGCGTTTTAGCCCAGATCCAAGGCCCAAATGGGCCAGTGGGATCCAAAATATCTCGGTTTGCCCTGAGGTCCGACTCGCTTCACTGAAAATGCGATAACTTTCTCGTTTTAAGTCCGATTCGAACGAAATTCAAACCGTAGCTCAATGACATCTATATGCACCTAAGTGTGGGTTCTAAACCTATAATTGATGTATTTATGTCATAAAAATGTATTAAGATTACGCGTATTTAATGCATCATTAGTTTGCAAAAAGGGGCTAACTAGATTGATAAGTTTAGTAGAAGGCACATGTATGTATCAAAAATGAGTCATTTCTGTTTAGCCTTGGTCAACAAGAAGTTGTTTATTTTCAATGTAGTTACTCGTTGCATCAAGTTCTTAAAGCTGCAAACAGGGTTGTTAGTGAACCATGCATACCGAATGCCCTCTTCAAGTATAACAACATGAGAGTCGTCCCAACTTCTTAACAAGGCTTGAGGAGTGTGCTACAACGCGGATTTAATTAAAACCCCTTGCAAGCAAATAATCTGGGTTCCTCGCAGCAAGGTGTAATGAGTTCTTTTCCATAACAATAGCTGAAGCAATTGCAAAAGTGCCAGATGCAGCAATATATTATTCTGCAGCAACACCAACACCCATCACTTCATTAACACCTCACCTACTGTGTTTACCCACAACATTTTCACAACATCTACTACATCTTAACTTTCTTTATCACTTGCACACTGTTATGTATATTTTCTGTGTTTCATGATGCATGGCACCATTGTAATATCATCATTACGTCATGTGCATTCACTGTAGTCTCATCACCTGCACATTGTATATTGCCTATACATCGCTATTCACTGCATTTCCTGCTCCTTATACACATGCTATCATATGCATCCTCCTATGTTGCATACATGAAGCATTTCATATTAAGCATATACATTCTTTTCCCATGAGCACTACATTTAAGTAATTCCATAAGCATTCCTCATTAACATAGGGCCCGCCATATGCATTTCTCATTTGATATAGGTACATCATTTTATACATGCATTCTCTCATTAATATAGGTATTATACTTAGGTGCATATATACATGCAATTTCCATGTTAGTATAAGTGTAGTAATTTGCTCATATATGTCTCTCATTAATGTAGATATCTCATCTAGCCGTAGGCCTATGAATTTTTGACATAACATCTTCCACCATTCCACATTTTTTTATGCTAACCTTGTTTTTGCAGGAAATATTCAGAAATTATTGAATTTCTTTAGATTTAGGATTATATCATTTCTTTTTTTTTCCGAACTTGTAATAGCTAGATATAATGAGAATATTTACATTTTCAGTATTGGAATAGAATGAATGAGAATTGTAAATATCATGAATTGCTTGTTTTCATATCATTTTACCTTTTATTACAAAATTTCACAAATGGGAACACGAATGGCACGTGCACCATTTTATAAAAGGTGATTAAATCCTAAGCTGATGATTTGCATCAATGGCCATAGTCAGGATGTGAACAAAACTTAAAATTTTCATCTTTTATGGAATAACACTGGATCCCTCTTAAAAAATCATCATATTTTTTAATATTTTCTTCTTTTATCAGGGTTTAACTTAAAATTAACTCAGAATATATATCAATGGCCATAGTCAGGATATATTGAGAGTTAATATCATTTTAAACTCTATAAAAGCACTAAAATGTATTTTATTCCTCACTTGAATTTAAATATGATTACTATATAATACATCCAATGACCATAGTCAGAGATGTATTATATCTTCAATCTTACTTCAATTCATTTAAAGGATAAAATATGCTTTTTCAAAATCCAATTTCAAATTCTTTAAATTCATTCATCATTTAGGATAGAATTGCATCATATTTTCAAAATTCTTTTTTTCAAAATCCAAATGATCTTGAATATCTTTCTTCAATTTCTATTTCAATTCATTAATTCTATCTCATTTTCAAAAAAATCCGATTTCGAAGTCCAATTTGACTTTGAAATTTCAAATTCATTTTATATTCAAAACTCCAATCAAATTTTAAAGTTCAACTTAACTTTGAAATTCCAAATTCATTTTCAGGATTCAATTTCAGATTCAAATCAACATCCCAAAATTCTATTTCAAAGTTCCATTTAAACTTTGAAATTCCTGATTCATCTTCTAATTTCAAAACTCAAGCTTTAAATCAAGTTTATCCTTTATTTTCATTGAATCTTGATTCTCAAAATTCAAAATCAAAGTTTTGAGATTGATTCTGAATCTCAAAATTTGATTTTTTTTTCTAGATTTTAAATTCAATCTGGGTTTTCAAAAACCCAGATCCATCTTCAAAAATCCAAATTCTAAAGTTAGAACCCAATTCCACTTTGAATCCAGGTTTCTAAATCCAATCTCCATTTTGGATCCCAGACTTCAAATCCAATTTCATTTAGGATTTCAGAATTCAACTCCATCTTGGACCTTAGACTTTGGACCCAAAATTCCATTTAGGATTCCAGATTTTGGATCCAACTCCATCTTGGATCTCAGAATACGGATTCAAATTCCATCTAGGATTCCAGATCCCCGATTCAACTCCATTTTGGATTCTAGATCTCGGATCCAAATTCCATTTAGGATTCCAGATTTTGGATCCAACTCCATCTTGGATCTCAGACTACGGATCCAAATTCCATCTAGGATTCTAGATCCCGGATTCAACTTCATTTTGGATTCTAGACCTTGGATCCAATTCCATTTTGGATTCCAGATTTCAAATCCAACTCTACTCCCAATTCCAGATTTCGAAACCAATTCCATTTTCAAATCACATCTGGACTTCTTAAATCTGATTTTCAAATTCCATTTTGGATTTCTCAAATTCAAAATTCCATCCTGATTTCAAACTTTAAATCTGGAATTCAATTCCATTTCAAATTTTATCATCTACTTCGAAATCCAGATTCAAAATTCAAATTCAAAGTCTATTTTGACTTTAAAAACTTCATTTTTTCTATCTCAGCTTCAAAATTCCCCTTTTCTTCATTCTTTTTAAAATCAAGATTTTTTTCTCCAACTCTGATTATTTCAAAACTTAGAACTCCAAATATCTTTCCAAGATCTATCTCAAAGTTCTAAGTTAGATTCAACTTTCAAAAACCATTTTTCTTCACTTCATCATCAAGTTCATCTTAGAAACACTTGGAAATTTCTAAATCAGTTTTCTCAAAAACATACATTTCTGCGTTTGCATCGCACAAGCATGATTCTTTGTGCATTTAGACTTAGGATAAATTCTTAGATGATACTTTAGCAAAACAAAAAGGCATAAATTTGATCCTTGGTTCGATTACCCTTGGTAAAGGCGCCAGGAATGGTCGAACCTCGTACCGACGAGCGAATCCCGTCTCTCCATTTTTCCCGCAAAATTTTCAAAATGGAGGCGAGTAATTTTTCTAAATATTTTCAAAATTGAGGTCAAGTGAGACCTTTGCAAAAGAGTTCCTCTCTCTCTTCTTCTCTTTCTTTTCTCTTTTCTCTTCTTTTCTGTCTTTTATTTTTCCCTTTCAAAAGGGGGAATAGAGGTTAGAAAGGAAAAGAGAAGGAAGAGAAAGAAACACAAGAGAATTTTTTTTGCGATGATCACAGTGTCTCCCTTCCTCGTCTTTCTATTTTTTGGCAAAGGGGGAACATACCCCCCCTCTACCCGTGGCTCCAGCAGGGGAGCGATGCCCCCCTACCCTGCGATTTTTCGGTGAGGGAAGGGGACGAACCTCCCCTTTCCCTCTGTTTGGCGGTAGGGGGGGGGGGGGTGCACCTTTTTCTTTCTCTGGTAGGGGGGAATAGAGCCCCCTGCCCTTCGTGGCTTTCCGACAGGGGGGCGAAAGCCCCCCTGCCTGGCCTTTCTTCGGTAGGGGGTGGCACCCCCTGCCTTGTGGCTTCTCTAGCAGGGGGGCGACCCCCCTGCCTTGCATTTTCCTGCAGGGGGGTGGAGCCCCCTTCCTTGCGCTTTTCGGCAGAGGGTGGCTCTCCCTGCCTTGCTGCTTTTTCCGGCAGGGGGGTGGGAACCCTGCCTTGCCGCTTCTTGAGCAGGGGGTGGCGCCCCCCTGCCATGCATTTTCTGGCAAGGAGTGGAGCCCCCTGCCTTTCCGCTTTTCCCGGTAGGGGGTGGCTCTCCCCCCCCCCCCCCCCGTTTCCTGCCTTGTTGTTTTTTCGGCAGGGGGGTGGCCCACCCCTTGCCGTGCGCTTTTCAACAAGGAGTGGTTCTCTCCTGCTTGTTCCTTTCCGGCAGGGGGTGGCCTCCTGCTCTGCTTGATGGGTCTAGGTAGGGGGTAGGCCCCCCAGCCTTGATGGGTCTCGGCAAGGGGTGTGGGGGGGGGGGGGAGAAGGCCCCTTGCTCTACTTGGTTTTCGGTAGAGGCAAGGGCCCCTGCCCTGTATGTTTTTGGCAGGGGAAGGCCCCTGCCTTGTGCGGTTCTCCCGGCTTGGCTTGGGCACCCTCGGCAGCCATAGTGATGTTTTTCTTTATACCTTGCGGCGTACTAACTTCATTATTTTTCAGGTTACACCACAGAGTCTTCTCGTGCCACGCAGCTCGAGTCGGTGATCACTTATGCTCGCAAGCGTACTGATCCGCACAGCCCGTTTAGGTAGGGGTTTGCATAAAAAGGACTAGAACAATGAGTTGCTGAAAAGCAATGGACTTAACAAAGAAATTAAGACATTTATATATATATATATATATATATATATATATATATAAATATGTACATCTTTACTTCCAGGATGCAATTTCGCGATCCTGGTTCTTTTACCTTTCTGCACTTTACTTTTTGTTGTCATCGCGCTATATGTGCCAAGGCTTTTTGTTTCGTACTTTCCTTTTTTGCCTTTTACTTTTAGGATGCGGTTTCGCGATCCTGGTCCTTTGGTTTCGGTTTTTCCTTTTCAGTCTTTTAATTTTCTTCTGCTTCGCGCCCTAGCAATTAATTGTGTATGCTTGCCTATCTACTTTCAGGATGCAGTTTTGCAATCCTGGTCCTTGTTTACTCTACTTTCTACCTAATTTTTTTCTTAGCCCCACGCTTTACGCCTTGGCAATTGTTATACATATACTTACGCCTTTACCTCCAGGATTCGGTTTTGCGTTCTTGGTCCTTCTCTTTCTTGCTTATATTTTCTATAGCCCCGCGCTTTGCGCCAAGGCTTTGTTCGAGCACATGTCTTTATATTAAGGATGCACTTTCGCGATCCTGGTCCCTGTTGATTTCATTCGTTGTTGCCTCTGCTATTTCTTTTATATATATAGCAAATGCCACTCTTCTTTTTATTGCAGTAGTCTCAACCATTGTCGTGGTTGGCAGGGTTGACAACAGAGCTTAGCCTAGCGTAAGAGCACAAGTATCAATGTTCAAACTATGTAGTGAGTTAAGAAATGAGATACTGGTTTTCCCTAAATCGAGAAAAGAGCCTCGTTGCATATAGGGTTGTTGTTTCTTGAGTCTTGGGCAAATGATTGGGTTTTGGTACTATTACAACGCTAATATGATTGGCACAGTGCAATGAGTACCACGAGGTAGATAAGACCTCAATTGTGCAAGGGCACTAGTTTCAGAACACACATAATGGGCCTCACGTGTGCCTTCATAGGCAAAATGCTCGTTTGAGTCTCATTGACCAGAGCATGAAGAATAAGGCAGCGGTTAAGAAACCCATGCCGCGCTCAATTCGACCTAGCTTCACCAAGAGAGAGAACAAAGGGTACCAACTCCGATGGATTTGCCATCAATGGCTATATACGAGCAAAAGACTCGGCTTCCCCAGTCATCGAAGGTTAGGGAAAAGGGGATGCAATAGATAGCCTAACACTTCTGCAGAAGTTGGATGCATCCCTACTGGGCCTTTAGGGGCTTGCTCTCTCGACCACCAGTCATCCCCTTAGGATATGATTCAGTCAGTCAATCGAGGTATCTTAAAATACATAGCATAATAAACCCTCAAATTGGTCTCGGCTATCTCGACTCGTGTGCCATGTACGTACCTGCATGGTCAGTTAACAAGTGATAACTAAATTAAACATGCTTACCCTTCAGCTGTTGTTTTTGCGTACTCATGGTATCACATGCTAGCATACTTTTGAGTTTCTTGTGCATCATATTGTGTCTTTTCACTATTGATCTTGTAGTATGCTTAGCTGCTTTAATTGTTAGTTGTTCTTATTCTTTGGCACTACTACTAGTTTTTCATGAGACTGGCCCATTTTATGGGCAGGTGACAAGTAGCGACGGTAGGCAGTCAATGGTGCATGCGATGTGGCTCGAGGCTATACTCTTCCTTCCAGATTTCTGGTTGTCGTTGCAGGGTTTTGAGTTTTGGGTTTTTGCTTTAATAGGGGTTGGGCCTCCTATTTTTCATTATACAGTAACATTTTGAAATTAAGGATTTAGCACTCTTTTCAGCTTTCTACTATCTTTCGTTGTTGTCACTTTTGGTTTGTTGAGCTAATGTGCCTGGGATTTGACAAACTTGATTCTTAAAATAGGAAGATACTTTTGAAAGGCTTTCAAAAAACAAACAAACAGAGTTCAAGTTTTAAGAGAATTTTTTTCAAAGAAATTTTAATCTTTAAGTTGAGAAATTTTGGGGCGTTACAGATTGGTATTAGATCCAGAGGTTGTGAAGAGTAAAGTCTCGAGTACCGAGTGTCCTGTTGCACTATGAGTAGTTGTCCTTTTTCCTTATTATTTTGGAATAGTTTTGGCCTAATTGGGGTAAATTTTATTCTCTGTGCCAACTGTAAGATGGGCACATCCGGTGACCTTAACAGTAGCCCCGGCAAGTCCTCGCGTAGAGTGCGCGCTCACACTCTTTAGGAGGGTGGTCCCTCTTTGAGCAGGGGTCGTCTTGAGGGATCTGCGACCGAGTTTGAATCCAGTCGCTCACCGTTGTTGGTTTTCGTTGATGAGTGGGGCACCCCGCTACCTTTGGCCTTCCAGGTTTCGTTGGCGACAACTTGGGCTAAGGTTTTTTTGCGGGAAGGTGGCCGGGTGCCTTCCTTCATTCAGGTCCATCGTCGGGTTGTTATGGTGGATTCTGAGCCTAGCCCTCTGGAGGTGGAGTATAGTTGCGATCGTTGTGGTGTGCTTGAGCACTTTTCAGATCAATGCTTTCTTTAGTTTGAGCCTTTAGTCGCTCAGGGTTCTGTCGAGCCCGTTTCTCCAGTCTCCGCCGCTATGGTCTTCCCCACCCTAGCAGACGGGGGGCTGTCTCCTCCTCCACCGCCTGAGGACGGAGTGACAGTTTTGGGCGAGATCCCAACTCCGTCATAGCTTCCTACACCACCCTCTGTGGTACTGATAGATGTGCCCAAGTCTCTGACTATTTATGTTTCAGACTCAGATGTGTCGAATTCTCCATAATACACCCTAGCTACTCCTCTTTACGGGGAGTATCCTTCGGAGGATGACAATAATCTTCCCTTTACCCCCAAGCACAGATTCAGATGCACAGGGAATGCGAGGGAATATCTCCATCGGTTCTCTGGTCCCTCCTGAAGGGAGTCTGTTTTATGAGAGTTGGTCTGGGTCTATACACTTTTTGTACCAAACTACTCTCCGTTTGATTTTTTGTATCGGCATTCCCAAATATTTTGGATACTTTGTACAAAAAAAAAGAAAGATAAAATGTAATTAAATATATTCTTTGTTGTTCTAATCATAAGCTTAACCTTGTTCATTGTATTATTTCCAAGGATGAGAAGAAGCTCAAATGAGGATTCAGTCGATGAATGGTCGGAGCAAAGGGGATTCGTGATGGATTTCCTCAACACTTTGGTCGAGGCGATCAGAAGTCAGGTCGCCATGCAAAGGGAGCATGTTCATGTAGATTCAAGTGTCACGTTCGAGAAGTTTCTAAAGCTAGACCCTCCAACTTTTTTTGGCAAGGCAGATCCCGCCACCGCCGAGCAGTGGATCCAAAAAATTGAAAGGATGTTTCTGGTCCTTTCGGTTCCCAACGAAAAGAAGACTTTATTTGGGTCCTTCCGATTAAAGGACAATGATCTAGTTTGATGGGATGTGACTCGAAGAAGGCATTTTCCAGGTGAAAAGGTCATCCCGTGGGACGCTTTTAGGCATGTGTTTTATGAAAATTACTTTTCTCATGCGACAGAAAGGAAAAAGGTGGAATTTCTGAAGCTGTGTCAGGGCAACTTATCGCTAGGCGATTACATCACCACATTTCAGCAGTTGAAGCAGTATTGCTCTGACCTTTTTTATAGTGAGCGCGAGCGGGTAGGCAAGTTTGTTTGTGGCCTAAAGGAAGGACTCAGATATCTAGTCTTTCATGCATGCCCGTGATATTCTCAGCAGCAGTTGAAGCATGTTACAACAATGAAACTGTACATGATACTTCAAATTCAAGGTTTTGATGATGAACAAGTGAATCAATTGCATTTCAGCTAAGGCAATGAAGAAAGACGACAAGAATTGAAGAATTCGATGAAGAATCTTTGAAAACTAGTGTGCAAATGTAAAATTCATTAAAAGTCTTAGATTCTTGTAAGAGCCTTACTTAAAGTGCATATTTCGGTTGCATTTTACCTAAAAAGTCTTTAGAAAAACTTTTCTAAAAGAACCCTTCATGAAAATCTTTTTAGAAAACTCTTTATTTAATTTTTTATGTTTATTAGTCGACCAATAGACTCATCAGCCGACTAATCCTTTTGCACCAAATTTTCTAAGCAAAATGTCATTTTTGTCAAATCAGTCGACTAATGATTTTATCAGTCGACCGGACAGAACATGTGTTTTCAGAAAATTTAGCAGCAGTCGACTAACGATTTTATCAGTTGACCAGACAAAACATGTGTTTTTTAGAAAATTTAGCAGCAGTCGACTGAAAGATTTTTTAGTCTACTGATGATATTATCAGTTGACTAATTTTTTCTTTAATCGACTAAGTTTCAAAACTTTAGATTTTCAAACGGCTTGATAAACACATTAGTCGACCAACGATAACTGTCAGTCTACTAATAGTTAATTATCAGTCGACTAACTATTGTTTCAGTCGACTAATTTTGCCATTTTTCCTGAAACTTTTAAAAGGCGTGTCTTTTCATTTTTCAAATGTTTTGATCATTCAAAATGGATTGTTTTGTCACCCTTTCATACCCTCAACATATGGAATCTTTCAACTATAAATATGAGTGCATTCCACACTCAAAAGCAATGCAATCCAATCGAATTACATTGAATTACTCTTTGCTTTTCACTTATATTCATTTTCTCACTCACTTGATATTTTTCACTTCAGTTTTTCACTCAAACTCCTTTGAGAGACAATGAATTTGTGAGTAGAGTATTTCAACAACCTCAAAAGCCAATTGCATTTCATTTGCATTTATAAGAAGGGCTCGTAGGTTGTTTGTAAGTTGTTACTTATTTCATTTTTCTGTAAAAGGAAAGGACCGGATTTGGTCTGTATGTTCTTGTGGTTACACAAGGTTGATAATGGAAATCTCAAGCTGGTTTTGCTTGGGGACTGGATATAGGTCGGGAAAGACCGAACCAGGATAAATTCTTGTGTTTTTTGTGTGATTGCTTTGTGAATCTCTCAATTCGTCAAAATTCCAAAGATGCTATTTAAAAGCACTATTCACCCTCCCTCTAGTGCTCGTTGCCTCGATCCTATAACACTTTCATTTGGTATCAGAGCAAGGTTGGCTATATTTTGATCTTATCATCATCTAGCATGACAACAACATCATCTCAACACAAAGAAGGATGCTCCTCTGTTCGTCCTCCTCTCTTCGATGGAACAAACTATGGATAGTGGAAAGTGAGAATGGCAATATTTTTACATTCCATGGATCTCGAAATTTGGAGAGTTGTTTCAGAAAAGTACCAAATGCCATCAACTGATTTCAGTGAATGGACTGATGAAGAAAAGAAGACTGCTTCACTTAATGCAAAAGCTATGAATATATTGTATTGTTCCGTTGACAAGGTAGAGTTCAATCACATCTCTCAATGCTCTACAGCAAATGAAATCTGGCATACTCTTCTCGTGACTCATGAAGGTACGTTGATGATCCATGAAATGCACATCATGTTAACAAGTTTTTCATGCATTTTGTAACAAGTTTAAAGTTTTAAACCCATGTTTAGATGCATTTTGATAGTAAGGGATTATGGTTCAAATTTCAGAGAATTGGAGTTAAAATGAGAGAGTTATGGCGATTTCAGTGTTTGGGCACGAATTTCAAGGTGAATCGGATCCATATCCGACCCAATTAGGCTGTTTGGACCTTGGATCAACCTTTAGAAAGCCCAAAATCCAACCCACACGCATATCCATATCCATTTCAGAAAGTTTTATAGAAAACCCCTCAGAAAGTGGCGCCTAGTAAAATAATTTTTTATAACATTGTTTCTGAAATTCCAAAAAGTATAAATATACTTTTTAGAAGAACCCTAGTGTGATCATCGCAAAATTTTTCCTCAATTGTGATTTCTCTCTCTTCCTTCTCTATTCCTTTTCTAACCTCTATTTTCCTCCTTTTGAAGGGAGAAGAATAAAAGAAAGAAAAGAGAGAGAGAGAAGAGAAAAGAAAGAAAGAAAAAGAGAAGAGGAACTATTTTGCGCGGTCTCACTTGACCTTGATTTGAAAAATATTTAGAAATTTAACTCGCCTCCGTTTTTGAAATATTTGCGGGAAAACTGGGAGACGGGATTCGCTCGTCGGTACGAGGTTCGACCGTTCCTAGCGCCTTTACCAGGGGTAATCGAACCAAGGATCAAATCTATGCCTTTTTGCTTTACCTAAATATTATCTAAGAATTTATTCTAAAAATGCACAAAGAATCATGTTTGTGCAAATGCAAAGATGTATGCTTTTTTTTTTAAATGTTTTGAAGAATTCCCAAGTGTTTCTGAGATGAATCTGATAAAGTGAAGAAATGATTTCTCACTTAGAACTTAAGATTTAAAGTTCTAAGTTTTTAGAATAATCAAGAGCTTTGGAAAAATAAATCTGGATTTGGGAAGAGATGATTTTTGAAGTTTGAGATAAAAGAAGAAGGAAGGAATTTTTTAAAGTCATAAATGGACTTTGAATTTAGAATTTTGGATGAATATTTGAAAATTGAATTGAATTCTAGCTTTTGAAGCTTTTGAAATCAGAATAAAATGTGAGAAATCAAAGTAGAATTGAGAAGTAAGATTGATTTGAAAGTTGGGAATTCGAGATAGGATTTAAATCCAAAGTCTGGATTTGAGATCAAAATTTGGATTCTGGATTTAGAGTTTAAAAATGGGAATGGGATTTAAGAATTGGAGATCTGAGATGGAATTGGACACTAAAGCCTAGAAATGGATTTTGGATCTGAAGTCTGAGATCCAAGATGAGATTGGATTCTGGATCCTAGAACGTATTTGGATCTGAAGTCTGAGATCCAAAGTAGAATTGGATTCTGGATCCTAGAATAGATTTATATCTGAAGTTTTAAGATCCAAAGTATAATTGGATTCTAGATCCTAGGATGGATTTTGGATCTGAATCTGAGATCCGAGGTGAATTGGGTTTTGGATCCTAAAGAATGGATTTTGGATCTGAAATCTGAGATCCAAAGGGGACTTGAGTTCTGGATCCTAGAATGGAATTGGATCTGAAGTTTAATATCCAAAGTATAGTTGGATTCTGGATCCTAGAATTGGAATCTGGATCTGTAATCTGAGATCCAATGTAGAATTGGGTTCTGGATCCTAGAAAGGATTTGATCCAAGATTTGGAATCCAAGACGAAATGTGGATCTGAGGTCTAACATCCAAAGGGGAAGTTGGATTCATACTTGGAAATCTGGATCCAAGTTGAGATTTAATTTTTGGATTTGGGATTTGAAAGTCCAAAATGGGACTTTTGAATATGGATCTGGGTTTTGAAAACCCAGATTGAATTTAAAATTTAGGAAAGGTCAAGCTTTTTGAGATTTAGAATTAATCTCAAACTGTGGTTTTTGAATTTTGAAGATAAGAAGACGAACTTGATTTTGAGAGTGAATCAAAGATTTCAAAGTTTAAATGGAACTTTGAAATTGAATTTTTGAATTGAATTGGATTTTTGGATTTTAAACAATGGTTTTGAAATTCCAAAGTCAAATTGGACTTTAGAATTGGAATAGAAATAGAAGCTTGAAGAAAGATATTCAAAATCACTTGGGTTTTTAAAAGAAAATTTTGAAAATATTGATGCAATTCTATCCTAAATGATGAATGAATTTAAAGAATTTTTGAAATTGGAATTTGAAAAGCTATTCCATTCTTTAAGTGAATTAAAATAAGATTGAAGATATAATACATTCTTGACTATGGTCATTGAATGTATTATATAATAATCTATATTTAAATTCAAGAGAAGAATGAAATACATTTTGGTGCTTTTATAGAATTTTAAAATGAAATGAACCCTCAATATACCCTGACTATGGCCATTGGTATATATTTTGGGTTAATTTTAAGTTAAATTCTGATAAAAGAAGAAAATATTTAGAGAAAATATGATGAATTTTGAAAATGGATCTAGTGTGGATCTAGTGTTATTTTATAAAAGATAAAAATACTAAGTCTTGTTTACATCCCGACTATGGCCGTTGATGTAAACCATCAACTTAGAATTAATTACCTCCTACGGAATGGTGCACGTGTCATTCGTGTTTCCATTGGTGAGAATTTGAGAAATAAAAGCGAAAATACATGGAAAATAAGCAATTCATGATATTCACAATGCTCATTCATTCTATCTAAAGACAAGAAATGTAAATTCTTATTGATATCTAAGTTTATTACAATCTTTGAAACTGAAATTTGAAACGACTTCTCTAATCCGAGATGGTTTTCCATGACTTCCCTGTAAAGAAACAAGTTAGCATTACGCAAGAGAAAACACTTTATTGAGAGCAAAATTGTATATGAGTATGTTGATTCTAATACCAGATGCTATGTTTATGCTGAATGAGAAAGGCATATACAAACGGGTGAAGTCAAGGACCAGGATGGTCCAAGATGAAATATGGTAGTTTGTGATGATCCACCATAGGGAAGAAGGAATCTAGTGGTCTGTTATGAACCACTTGTGAAAGAAAAACTATAGTAGTTCTTAATGAACTACCATAGTCAAGAAGGATTATAGAGGTTCTTTGTGAACCATTGCAAAAGATGACTACTGTAGTAGTTTTTGGCAAATCTGTTTATTAAATGAAAGGGGACCATGATGGTTCATGGTGAACCACTATGAAACATGTAGCAAATATGGGGGTTCTTAATGGACCACCATAAAAAAGAAGAAGAATATAATGGCCATTTATCACGCCCAAACACAATGGGTATAATGATTAGCAAAAGGGGTATAACCAAAATATAACTGAGAATAATTGATGACTAGCAAGATGCACAGCTAGATTGGAGAATTTTCAGCGAATGAATATAAATGTATTGCTAACCCACTAATAAATTTCACAGCCAATGAATTTAAATACATTGCTAATATACAAAACTGAGAAATACTCAGCAAAATGCATTGAATAACAGTATGAATGTTCACTAGTGGAGACATATTGAAAGTGCTGAATGGGGTGAGTGAGCATTGAGTGTGACACAAAGGCTAAGCATAAATGCAGCAGGAGGCTGCGTGAGCAGCATGATGGGACTGCCGTGCTGCCCATGACAGCAGAGGCACTGTGAATGGCAGCAGAAGGTAGGATCTTGATGCTGAGTGGGAATTGTTACTGGAGGAGGTATGCACATGTTGCCAATAAATGAAAAGATGGATCCACACAGAGAAAGGAAAGAAATAAAGGTTACGCAGATGTCAGATGTACCATTACATGTATTCTGGATGCAAGCTTTTACTTGTAAAACTTGAAAGAATTCTTAACATACCATTGCAGAACATATTAAATGAATTTATACAGATGATGACTCACCGAAATTCCAATTCATTATATCCAAGGATTCAGTCTTCTATCCTTTGAGATGATGAAGATTTAATGAACCAATTCCTGAAGGCGTACTAATACAAGAATACCCCAGTTTCAACATTCCTCATATGCTTCTCACGATTTCTAGCAGAACATAGCCAACTGAGAAATATAGCAAAGAGAGTTCAATCCGAAATTCAAATGAAATTATTTTCTACACCAACTGTCATGAATCCCAGAATTTTAGAGTCCAGAGGTCAGACTCTTTATTTAAGGGCATTGGCACGAGAGGAGTATATCTATAACTGTTACCCAGTCACGTGGAGCTCCCTAAGGGATGTCATACTTGATTGTAGACCTAGACATGATGTTTCAAGGTATTGTATGTTTCATTTAACCAAAAGAATGTCTATAGATCCTTTCCCAGCTTACAGATTCATACATGTTCTAGAAAAGAAGAAAATGAAAAGTAATTAAGAAATATACACATCCAAGTAAGAAAAGTAGAAACACAATACCTATATGAAATACACAAGATTTGAATGAATTTAAATCTCAATATTCTCTTTCTTTTCCAAGGTGCTTTCACCTCTTATATACACAGACATATACTCAATGTTTATGCAGTTAATGTATATGCATGTGATGCTTAGTGAAACATGTTCAATGAGGATACTTGCAGGGTGACAGAAAGAAATGAGCTGGAAATACACTTCAAACTGGGGAGTTGGCTACCTTCTTGGCAAAAGCCTATTACACCCTCCCGGCCTTATAAAACAGGTGTGCTATAGGAAGCTCCTCACACCAGCGAAATTTACCGAGGAAATGCAAGTGATACGCAATACGGAGGATATCAAATGGAGCAACAAAGAATGAAGGTACATGATAAAATGAGTGAATTAAACTTGCAAATGAATGAGCATGGTGATTACAGAACTACATAATACAATGAAAACATAGAGAGCAGGGCAATTTGAATACTAATCACTTCAAAATCATCAAGATCGGATGACCATTTTATTGTAAATCTGAGCAGGGGTTGAGCACCCATTCTAATCCGTCCTTATGGAAAATTGAATTTGCTTTCATGGCAAAATCGAATATGTCCTTACAATATCTCCCATTTCCATGGTATATCAAACAGAAACACTCTGATAGAGCAACCATTTCATGGTAACAATTTCAGGACAAACCTAGCTTTTAGAAATGGAATTCAGCAGAACCAAGAACTTCAAAATGAAACAGAAATTCACTGTGGACCTCAATTCCAGCAACTGCAGATAGGATTTATTAGGTGTGATGAGTGTAAATGTGAAAAATGACTATCCACAACTGAATCTTCAGCGTGAAATCCCTCAGATCGCAAGGCTTACTGACATAGTTGACGCAGATCTGAACAAGAGAAATTAGAAAACAACAATTCTTGTCAAAAAACATGATTAGAGCTATAAATAATGAATGTCACAGGGCATCAAAACCAGATCACATCTTGGAACTTAGATACAAGATAAATGACAAAATGAATATACACCAATTGTAATGGAATTGGATACAGGGAAGGATTTCACTACTATGTCTAATTTTCCTACAATAAGATGTATATGGGTAAATTTTAGGGAAATCTCTATGCATGCCATCACAAGAGAAGCCATGACGAAAGAAGAAAAAAGAAAAATTATACATAACCTGTACAAGTTTGGGGATTTTAGTAGAAGAGGAAGGGCCACAAATCAACACATTGCCAACAACAAACCAAATAGCAAAGAAGCAGTCCAATGCCATTTTAAAGTAGTTTATGAGAACAGAAATCCTTACATTTTGTGAAGTCATGTTTTGATCACTCTGTAATTTTTTTCACCGATTTGATGATCTCCTTTAGGAACCTGGGGGATTGTCATGGCAGTGTAAGAAACTGGTCCTGAAGAAAGACTGTATCCACATGAACCAACGTGTGGCTGAGCTGATTCTTGTTAAGGGCTCAAAGTTTCTGTCTATCAAGATTTCAGAGAAAGCCAGACAGTCAAAACATGAGGCCCGATTTGTGATGGAATCCTCCACTAATTGCTGAAACACATCAATCCCATAGTATTGCAGATCTTTACTGCTCTTTTGTAAAAGAGTGAGGATAAGTAAAATGGCATCCTCATGCGGAGATAAATCAAATTCCCCATCAACAAGCATGTCAAGTCTGATACTCGACTGCCACTGACCAAAGTCAAAAGCAAACGCTGCAGTGTTTGGCAACTAACTCCAACAAGTGCTCTGATGGATGAGATTTGGCAATGCTCCAGGAGGCGCAGGCATCATGTGAGAAAAACCAAATCAAAGCAAATGTATCTAATGCCAATTTGTATTCACCGTGATGCCATCGGTGATGGTACCCAAATCCGACGACATGACCAAATCAAAATATACTAATGGATTGATACACTTTTACAAACCAACTGATACTGATGATGCCATTGAATTAAAGCAGAGAAAAAGTTATATAGAGACAGAAGGCAAATGACAAATCATGCAAAAGGCCCATGAAAACTAAAGAGGTGCGTAAGTAAATCAGAATTAAGGTACCTACAGGTAGTCTATAGTCCACAAGAAAGCCGAAGGGAAAAGGCAGGAATTCCAATTATGAACAGAGGACCCAACATCGCAATACAAACCGGTTAATAAGAATGGAAATTAAAATCAAATGTAAAAGGGAAGTGAAAATAAAGAAAGGAAGCTGAAATTAAGCAGGATACAACTGAAATGCAATATAAACGATACGGCAAAATACAAGAGAGACAAAACAAAAAAAAAATGAAAAATTATGTCGGAATGAGACATTCCGATTGATATAGCACAGATTGGATCGATCCTGCTATACGCAGGCCGATCATGCCTCCAGTGCATCATGGTATAAAAGTGAATGCTAAGACAAAGGAGAGAAAATGAAATCCGCAAAGAAAATGCCATAGATAACTCTTTACAGAGAAAAAGGGGGGGTACTTACCGTAGTATCTTAATTCAAGCAAAGGAGGTACCCCCCCCCCTGTAGTCTATATTTGCAAGAGTCTGGATTGATTCCTTCAGAAGAGGGAAGAGGCTTTGTTGCAGGGACGTAGCTTGTATTCCCACATACAAGCTCCTTTAATCGGACGAATAAAAAGAAAATGAGACGAAGAAGAAGAAGAGGAGTAGAAGATGATGAAGGAGATTCTCGAAGGAAACAGAGGTGCGAGGGTGAAGAAGCGGGGGTTTTGGGTTCCCATGTGCGGTTCCTTATAAAGATGGAGGAGAAGGGTCTGGAAGGGTGGAGGTTATGGATCGACGGTTGAGGTGAGATGATTGAAGGGTTGGCGATGGAGGATTGAGAGGGGAAAGCCGGCAAAGGGTTTGGGAGGATTCGTGAATGGAAGCCGAGAAGGGGAGAGAGGTTTGGCGCAAAAGGCGCCGCCCCCTCTCTTTTTTTCTTACGAAGGGTTTCCAAAGAAACCCTAAGAAACAAATTTACGAAAGGGGCCCCTTTTGCTTTTAGGTTTTTACAAAGAGGGGGGCTCTCTCGAAAAGATTTTTATGAAAAGTGTTTTAAAAATGAGGCTTTTAGCAAAAATTGTTTTTTTTTTAAAGTTTAAACTCATTTGTTTTCCTCGTAATTTTTTTCATTTTTTTAGTTTTTGGTGTTATTTTCCCATTTTTTTGTATTTTTAAGTAGAAATTCTAAGATTTGCGAGAAAACAAAGATTAAAACTAATTTTTTTTGTGTTTTTGCAAAAATATTTACAAAAGGGAATTTTTCTTAAAACTAAAAGCTATTTCGAGAAAATTTCTTCAGAAATGGGTTTGGATCTGAATTTTGATGAAATATGGATTTTAACTTACTGGATTCGGATCCGGAATTGATTTTGAATATATCAATATGGAATTTAATTTCAGAAAATCTGAAGAAATGACTTGATTTTCTCAGAAAACTGGGTTAGGGGCAAAAGGGTTCTTTTTATAAAACTTTGAAAAATTTGGGGTGTTCACAGATGCCCCTCTTTGTTACTAAGCCGGTTGAGAGCCGAGCTTAGTGGCAAATACAACACTCCAAATTTTGAAAATGCCCCAGTCAGCTGAACTGGGTGTGGAAGAATTATCTTGGAAAATATGGCTTCTCAGGCTTTAAAACCTTATCCTGAATGGTTTTGGGGAGACAAAATCCTTGAAGATGATGTGATCAAATGATAGAAATGAGAAAATCGTGATGGGACTTTGAGTGAACATCCCGAAATGGTGAAATAAGAATTTTGATCAAGCCTCATGGGTGAGACAAGATACACTTTTGGAATGATTTGGGTTTAGCCCTTATCCTGGATGGGACGAAGATATATCAAAATGAATTGAATGAGGAAAAGGATACTTGAGAACCTTGATGGGACATTTTGAGAAATGCCTCGTGAATTGAAGCTCAAGTGGGATTCTATCCTGGATGGATATACAAAGCATGAATTCCTTGATGGGAAGAGCCATGATGGGTTTGGAAGAAAACATCTCGTTAGAACGAAGAATCTCGTTGGAACGAGTCTCAGGTTTAACCTAAACCTGAAAGGAAGATACCTCGTAAAGTGAGGTTCTGGGTTAACTCTTAGGCTGAATAGGAAATCTACCATACGAATTTCTCAAATGGAGAAACCATAATGGGACCTTCGGAATTTGGATGAACAAATCTGAAAGGGGTTTTACGAGAGGAAGAAAATATAGGGTTCCCTAAAGCTTCGAAACGGGGAAGAAATTGGGCGTCTCATTGTTGAGACTGAAATAGCTTTTGAAATTTATGACCTCTCGTAAGGGGTTCAGGTTTGACCCTTATCCTGAGTGGGGGAAATCTACCATACAGGTTTCTCAAAAATGGAGAAAGCATGATGGGACCTTCAGAATTTGGACAAACAAATCCGAAAGGGGTTTTTGCGAAAGGAGGAAATATAGGGTTCCCTAAAGCTTTGAAAAGGGGAAGAAATTGGGCGTCTCATTGCTGAGACTGAAATAGCTTTTGAAATCAAATGATCTTTCGCAGATGATTCAGGTTTGACCCTTATCCTGAGTGGGGGAAATCTACCATACGGATTTCTCAAAAATGGAGAAACCATAATGGGACCTTCGGAATTTGGACGAACAAATCCGAAAGGGGTTTTTGCGAAAAGAGGAAATATAGGGTTCCCTAAAGCTTTGAAAAGGGGAAGAAATTGGGCATCTCATTGCTGAGACTGAAATAGCTTTTGAAATCAAATGATCTTTCGCAGATGGTTCAGGTTTGACCCTTATCCTGAGTGGGGTAAATCTACCATACAGGTTTTTCAAAAATGGAGAAAGCATGATGGGACCTTCAGAATTTGGACGAACAAATCCGAAAGGGTTTTTTGCGAAAGAAGGAAATATAGGGTTCCCTAAAGCTTGGAAAAGGGGAAGAAATTGGGTGTCTCATTGCTGAGACTAAAATAACTTTTGAAATCTATGATCTTTCGCAAGAAATTTCAGGTTTTGACCCTTATCCTGAGTGGGTCGTCCATACAGAATTCTTAAGTGAGAAAACCGTGATGGGACTGGAAGAGATACTTCCTTCAAAGACAACTCTTTTTGGGAAATATAAATAATGCTAGGTTGCATCAAAATGGATATTGAACGTTTATTTTATTCTTGGAATAGCTAGAAAATTTTGCCAATAAGATAAAATCATAGTAGATTCAAATGCTTCTAAATGTGCACGTATGTGCAAAGATATTCCCTCTTTTACCTAGAGTATTTCCTCCAATGAGGTTAACTCCTGAGTTCTAATAGTCAAATTCAAAATTTTAGCACTGATGATTTTCTTCAAGGAAGCTATCCATTTTCCTGATATGAGAAGTAGAAGAAATATTCTTAATTTCATAAAAGCAGGAAATGAAGAGATATTGATAAAAGAATTTTGCATGAGAAAAGATGACTTTTGGCAACTTTGGTAGTTTTGATATCTGGGTGTTTTCCCTACGATGATCTTTTTGCACTCTTTTTGAGTCATTGAGTTTTCTCGGTTTTTCACATCATCCTTCATTTGGATGTCCTGACTTTTTTCTCTTTTTCAGGGAAGGGTACATCACAAACTCCTTCATCTTGGAGATGTTCCGATCATTTTTTTCTCTAAGGGATTATATATGATATTGGCTCAAAAGGTCTTTAGATGATAGCTGGAATCAAATATCTTTTAGGGTTTGTCGGTAGGCCCATCACATCCGCCTTCATCTCGACACTGATCCGAACTTTCCCTGGAAGGATCCGTCACAAACTCCGTCATCTTGGAGATGTTTCAAATCTTCTTTGGCCCCGGGGGTCTACTCGCTTAATTCGCCTTCATCTTGACGACGATTGAGAGATCCCTTTTGCGGATATTTGATTGCAGCTTAGAAAATGAGAAGATATGGATTAAGTGGATTCTTTTGTAGCTCAGGATATTCCCACTGCCTGATTGCCATAAAGTCATTTTAAAACACGCGCCATAGCCAAGATCAATATTAATTCGCTTCTGGCTTTTCAACATCATTGAAGATTTCTTTCATTGATCATATCGAGGTCATTTCTTACATCCTTTTGGTTGATCAACAGGAAAAGATTTGAATTTTACCTATTTTCGCAAAAAGTTTCACCTTTTGGAAGGAAATACTAGAAGTAATCTGAGAAAATTCTTTTTGTGCAGTAAGAATATTTAGAATCAACAAATGCTTTTAGCAAATTGGCAAAGTTTTCATGAATTCTCTGTGAAATAATCACTCAATATAGATTTTGATGAGACCTTGAGTTGCAATCTTTTGATTTTGGAAATACATGACCAGCAAAAGCTGGAACCTTTGAAATACCTGACCAGCGAAAGCTGGAACGTTTGAAATACATGACCAGCGAAAGCTGGAACGTTTGAAATACATGATCAGCAAAAGCTGGAGCATTTGAAATACATGACCAGAAAAAGCTGGATCTTTTGGAAATACATGACCAACGAAAGTTGGATCTTTTGGAAATACATGACCAGCGAGATGTTGGATCTTTTGGAAATACATCAGATTTAAGTCAGATCTTGAATTTTGTAAAAGGAAAGAATTTGATCAGAATACTGAATTTAGAAGGTTACCGATGCGAGGACCGGATTTTCTAAATGAGCTCAACATATGATTGAAAATTTTGAGAAATAAGACGAGCTAGGAAAGTAAAATTTGATGAGAGATTCTGAATTCAATGAACCATCACATCCTAACTGCGTGGTGGTCTGTTTTCAGGATTTAGCTCCTTATCCTGAACTGAGAAGGAAGGAAAGAAATACCTCGTTAGCAGGAGGCATCAGGTTTATCCCTTAACCTGAAAGGGTATAGAGAAAAACCCGAGTTTTGTAAAGCTCGAATTTCTAAAGAAATGATTGATTTCCAACGCGAGGGTTGGATTCAAAAGGAAGTCCTGGTCGGAATTCAGAACTTTGAACAAAAAATAATAGAAGAAAAACCCAAGCTGAAACTCGGATTTCTAAAGAAATGATGGATTTCCAATGCAAGGATTGGATTCAAAAGGAAGTCTTGGTCGGAACTCAGAACTTCAAATGAAAAGTAATAGAAGGAAAACCCGAGCTGGAACTCGGATTTCTAAAGAAATGATGGATTTTCAATGCGAGGATTGGATTCAGAAGGAAGTCCTGGTCGGAACTCAGAACTTCGAATGAAAAATAATAGAAGAAAAACCCGAGCTGAAACTCGGTTTTCTAAAGAAATGATTGATTTCCAATGCGAGGATTGGATTTAAAAGGAAGTCCTGGTCGGAACTCAGAACTTCGAATGAGAGAATAAAGGGAGAAGCCCAAGTGAGAACTCGGGTTTTTGATAGAAAGTTTTTAATCAAAAGATTAAATTTTGAAAATTTGCAGTGCGAGGACCGGACCTGGGATTGAGAATGATCATTTAGAGGACTGAATTCATTTGCATGTGATCTGATTGCCCCCTTACCTTGACTGGAGAGAAAATAAAATTTGAAAAGAACAAATGAAAAGAGATAGAAATTGATGGGAGATTTGACGAAAGAGAAGAATCAAGGAAATTTTATGGAATTTTATTTTTGTAAAAGAATTCTCACAGGTAGCATTGTTGCTCCTATGAGGGGTTTCAGGATTATCCCTTATCCTGAATGGGAAGAGAATAAAATTTAGGCAAAAGTTGATAAAAAAGCTTTGATAAAGAATTGGAAGATTTAAAACTTAATTAATTAAGAAATAAAACTGATAAAATTGAATGAAGAAAAGGTTTAGCAGAGATTAAAGAAGCTTTAAAAGAGGAAGACATTCAGGACTATCCCTTATCTTGAAGAAAGAAGGACCTTGTAGGATGAGGTTTCAGGTTTATCCCTTAACCTGAAAGGTGGGGAAAGAAAGAAAAAGAAGGGAAAAAAGAAATACCTCATGGGAAAAGAAGCATCAGGTTTATCCCTTAACCTGAAAGGGTAATCTTTGAAAATAAGAATCAAGAAGAATTAATAAAATGGATGAAAAAAATGAATAAAAATTGATAAAACTGATAAAGATGGATAAACAGAAGGTTGATAAAAGTTGAGAAAAAGAATTTGATCCTGCCTGCATGTGGGATCTTTAAAATGAGAGAAGAAGATGAGAAAACCATTTAAAAAAAGATTAACCGTAAGAGCTAATCTTTGAAAAGGGATCATTCATGAGAGATCATCATGAGGGTTAATTTCTTGAAGCAATGATTTGAAAATCAATTTGTAGAAAATATGATCAACACGAGGGTTGACATTTGAATGTAATGATTTAAAATCAATTTTTTAGAAAATATGATCAACGCAAGGGTTGATCTTTGAATGCAATGATTTGAAATCAATTTTTAGAAAACATAATCAACACCAGGATTGACCTTTGAATGCAATGATTCGAAATCAATTTTTTTAGAAAATATGATCAACACAAGAGTTGATGTTTGAATGTAATGAAATCAATTTTTGAAAAATGAGATCAACACAAGGGTTGATCTTTGAAATGCAATGATTCGAAATCAATTTGTAGAAAAATATGATCAACACGAGGGTTGATCTTTAAATGTAATGAAATCAAATTTTGGAAAATGAGATCAACACAAGGGTTGATCTTTGAATGTAATGGTTCGAAACTAATTTTTAGAAAATATGATCAACACAAAGGTTGATCTTTGAATGTAATGATTCGAAGTCAATTCTTTGGAAAATATGATCATCACAAGGGTTGATCTTTGAAATGCGATAATTCGAAATCAATTTTCAGAAAATATGATCAACGCAAGGGTTGATCTTTGAAATGCAATGATTTGAAATCAATTTGTTAGAAAAATATGATCAACACAAGGGCTGATCTTTGAAAAAGGTTGTAATAAAATATTTGAACTAAAATTTTCATGATTTTTGAAAGACCCTCATAGGTAATATCATTTCTCTCATGAATGATGTCAGGATTGTCCCGAATTTTGAAAAAGAAATTTAATGCCCCAATATAGCAAAAAGGAAGAAAGTGTTGAATATCAAAGATATAAAGAAAATCAACATTTCATTGATAAGCAAAAAGTTGATAACAGAACTGAATATTTACAAGTATTTTGACTAAAAAGAAGTCACAAAGACTGGGCTGACTTGCCCCTACAAAGCGACTGACAGAAAGGGATGAAAGCAAAAACTCTTGACATTCTCAATTCTCTGATTGGTCTGAAAAAGGTCCGGCTGAAATTGCAGGCTGCTCTTCTCCTTCCTCTGGTACCAGAAGCTCTTTATCAATGTAGTCCTGCACAATGTTTTTGAGGACGAAGCAGCACTCCGTGTCATGCCCCCTTGCTCGATGAAACTTGCAAAAGCGATTCTTCCATTTTCCTTTGGTGACAGAGGGATCATTCTGCTTCGGGAGTTTGATCATTTCTTTCTCAAGCAGGTATTGGAGAACTTCTTCGATCGGCTGACCTAGAGGGGTAAGCTGACGATCATAACCCCAACCTTCATGCTTTGCTTTCTTCGGCTTGTTTGGCTTCCGCTAAGCACTGACCCCTATCTGGCAACTAGACTGAGCTTGCATGTTTAGGAGATCTGGATGCTTTTCTCCTTCATTTTGGACAAAGAGATTTTTATCAAGGCAATCCTGAACGATATTCTTAAAGATGAAGCAATGCTCAGTGTCGTGCCCTGTTACTTGATGGTATCTGCAGAACTGGTCTATATATTTTCCCATGACTGTGGAAGGGCTGGCGGCTTTTGGGAGCCTGAGTAATCCGCTAGACAACATGTATTCGAGGACTTTGTCGAGCGGTTCATCCAGAGGAGTGAAATCTCGATCCTTGCTCCAATCCTTACGCTTTGGTTCTTCTTGCTTCTTGCCTTTCTGTTGAGGACTATATTGAAGAGGTCTATTACGGTTTTCACAATATTTCCCAATTTGGTTTTTATATTCTCTCAAATTGCTGCTCTGGTAGCCTTGATTGTTGCTCCTGCTGGCTTTGGAATTTCCTATATCGATATTGCCGTGTCCATTCATGGGGAAAGTGACGGGTGCCTTTCCTTCTGTGGGAGCTTTTCTGCAATTGGCTTCATCTTGTTCAGACAATATTTCAACCATCATCCTTTTGAATAATTGGTATATCGCAGGATCGATCTCACTTTTGCTGTCCTGAACTCCTTTTCTGACAGTTTTTTGGGAATCCATTCCTTACTCTCTCTGCTTGTAACTGGGATGTTAGAGTAGTGTAATCTCTAAGCTTTGCCTGGCTCAACTGATAGCGTTGATGCTCTCTGATGACATAAATGGGTCTTTTTAGAAAAGATCTAGGAAGAAATTTTAATAAAGGAGGAAATCATAATCTGAAAATGAAAACATCCCATTACGAGGGATCGGGTTGCCACCAAAATTTGTGACAACCGCACTGTTTTTCTGAAAAAGGATAAACAAGTGAAATGTGAATAAAGATCAATTTTGAAAAGGACATATCCTGACAAAAGATGTTTTATTGTAGATGAGGGTAAGGAATAGAATATAGAAAAGAGAAATTTTGAAGAATTGCAGGCAGGATAAAAAAGAAATAGAAGAAATTAAGAGAAGAAAAAAGGAAAATACACCTGGGTTTTAAAACAAGGAGAAAATTTTGAATAATATATACCTAGGGTTTTGGAAAATATAGGGAATATAAAATATCATACAATCATAGATATACAAACAAGGATGCACAAACAACAATCCCTAGAGGCTGACTCTAAATGCAATATTTTGAAATGGCTTGTAGGACCTTAATCCTAACTCTAGGGTTCAGATCATCTGATTCCAATCAAGATATGCCGATATACCCAAGCCGAAGCTCGAAGTACGTGGCATAGAAGTATTTCTCCAGTTCTAATGTAATGGCTTCCCAACATCCTTGAGCACCTACCGATATACCTCGGACTATGGCCCTTAGGTACGTGGTAGGGGGGCGCGAACCCAAATAAGTGGCCCAGTTGTGAGGCTCTCTCCCGAACTATGGTCCAGTGAGACAGCCCAGCAACGTGAAGACTGGGACAATATAGGTAGGGATGTTTTCAAAATATGATCAACATGCAATAAAATCAGAAGGCTCTAATGCAAGTCCTAAAGAGATAGATTTAAATAAAGAGAAGCATACACTTGCATACATTGTTTTGCATTCAATCCCTAGAATTGAGGAGAGTTGTATTTCTGACCTAAGTCTAATGTGAGCATGGAATAATCTCCTCAATATGGTCCTATCAAACCATACTTAAATCCTATATGCAATGATGTCAACTTAGGACAAAATCTAGGCCCCTAAGGTTTGCATGGAAATGTAGCTGACATTTTGAAGAATAAAGACTTAGATAATATCAAACCAAAGCAAAGGCATCAATTCGACCAGACGGAGATGGGTCCCATCACGGTCGCCAAAACTGTGATCATCGCAAAAATTTTCCTCACTTGTGATTTCTTTCTCTTCCTTCTCTTTTCCTTTTCTAACCTCTATTTTCCTCCTTTTGAAGGGAGAAGAATAAAAGAAAGAAAAGAGAGAGAGAGAGAAGAGAAAAGAAAGAAAGAAAAAGAGAAGAGGAACTATTTTGCGCGGTCTCACTTGACCTTGATTTGAAAAATATTTAGAAATTTAACTCGCCTCCGTTTTTGAAATATTTGCGGGAAAACTGGGAGACGGGATTCGCTCGTCGGTACGAGGTTCGACCGTTCCTAGCGCCTTTACCAGGGGTAATCGAACCAAGGATCGAATCTATGCCTTTTTGCTTTACCTAAATATTATCTAAGAATTTATTCTAAAAATGCACAAAGAATCATGTTTGTGCAAATGAAAAGATGTATGCTTTTTTTTTAAATGTTTTAAAGAATTCCCAAGTGTTTCTGAGATGAATCTGATAAAGTGAAGAAATGATTTCTCACTTAGAACTTAAGATTTAAAGTTCTAAGTTTTTAGAATAATCAAGAGCTTTGGAAAAATAAATCTGGATTTGGGAAGAGATGATTTTTGAAGTTTGAGATAAAAGAAGAAGGAAGGAATTTTTCAAAGTCATAAATGGACTTTGAATTTAGAATTTTGGATGAATATTTGAAAATTGAATTGAATTCTAGCTTTTGAAGCTTTTGAAATCAGAATAAAATGTGAGAAATCAAAGTAGAATTGAGAAGTAAGATTGATTTGAAAGTTGGGAATTCGAGATAGGATTTGAATCCAAAGTCTGGATTTGAGATCAAAATTTGGATTCTGGATTTAGAGTTTGAAAATGGGAATGGGATTTAAGAATTGGAGATCTGAGATGGAATTGGACACTAAAGCCTAGAAATGGATTTTGGATCTGAAGTCTGAGATCCAAGATGAGATTGGATTCTGGATCCTAGAACGGATTTGGATCTGAAGTCTGAGATCCAAAGTAGAATTGGATTCTGGATCCTAGAATAGATTTAGATCTGAAGTTTTAAGATCCAAAGTATAATTGGATTCTGGATCCTAGGATGGATTTTGGATCTGAATCTAAGATCCGAGGTGAATTGGGTTTTGGATCCTAAAGAATGGATTTTGGATCTGAAATCTGAGATCCAAAGGGGACTTGAGTTCTGGATCCTAGAATGGAATTGGATCTGAAGTTTAATATCCAAAGTATAGTTGGATTCTGGATCCTAGAATTGGAATCTGGATCTGTAATCTGAGATCCAATGTAGAATTGGGTTCTGGATCCTAGAATGGATTTGATCCAAGATTTGGAATCCAAGACGAAATGTGGATCTGAGGTCTAAGATCCAAAGGGGAAGTTGGATTCATACTTGGAAATCTGGATCCAAGTTGAGATTTAATTTTTGGATTTGGGATTTGAAAGTCCAAAATGGGACTTTTGAATATGGATCTGGGTTTTGAAAACCCAGATTGAATTTAAAATTTAGGAAAGGTCAAGCTTTTTGAGATTTAGAATCAATCTCAAACTGTGGTTTTTGAATTTTGAAGATAAGAAGACGAACTTGATTTTGAGAGTGAATCAAAGATTTCAAAGTTTAAATGGAACTTTGAAATTGAATTTTTGAATTGAATTGGATTTTTGGATTTTAAACAATGGTTTTGAAATTCCAAAGTCAAATTGGACTTTAGAATTGGAATAGAAATAGAAGCTTGAAGAAAGATATTCAAAATCACTTGGGTTTTTAAAAGAAAATTTTGAAAATATTGATGCAATTCTATCCTAAATGATGAGTGAATTTAAAGAATTTTTGAAATTGGAATTTGAAAAGCTATTCCATTCTTTAAGTAAATTAAAATAAGATTGAAGATATAATACATTCTTGACTATGGTCATTGAATGTATTATATAATAATCTATATTTAAATTCAAGAGAAGAATGAAATACATTTTGGTGCTTTTATAGAATTTTAAAATGAAATGGACCCTCAATATACCCTGACTATGGCCATTGGTATATATTTTGGGTTAATTTTAAGTTAAATTCTGATAAAAGAAGAAAATATTCTGGGAAAATATGATGAATTTTGAAAATGGATCTAGTGTGGATCCAGTGTTATTTTATAAAAGATAAAAATACTAAGTCTTGTTTACATCCCGACTATGGCCGTTGATGTAAACCATCAACTTAGAATTAATTACCTCCTACGGAATGGTGCACGTGTCATTCGTGTTTCCATTGGTGAGAATTTGAGAAATAAAAGCGAAAATACATGGAAAATAAGCAATTCATGATATTCACAATGCTCATTCATTCTATCTAAAGACAAGAAATGTAAATTCTTATTGATATCTAAGTTTATTACAATCTTTGAAACTGAAATTTGAAACGACTTCTCTAATCCGAGATGGATTTCCATGACTTTCCTGTAAAGAAACGAGTTAGCATAACGCAAGAGAAAACACTTTATTGAGAGCAAAATTGTATATTAGTATGTTGATTCTAATACCAGATGCTATGTTTATGCTGAATGAGAAAGGCATATACAAACGGGTGAAGTCAAGGACCAGGATGGTCCAAGATGAAATATGGTAGTTTGTGATGATCCACCATAGGGAAGAAGGAATCTAGTGGTCTGTTATGAACCACTTGTGAAAGAAAAACTATAGTAGTTCTTAATGAACTACCATAGTCAAGAAGGATTACAGAGGTTCTTTGTGAACCATTGCAAAAGATGACTACTGTAGTAGTTTTTGGCAAATCTGTTTATAAAATGAAAGGGGACCATGATGGTTCATGGTGAACCACTATGAAACATGTAGCAACTATGAGGGTTCTTAATGGACCACCATAAAAAAAGAAGAAGAATATAATGGCCATTTATCACGCCCAAACACAATGGGTATAATGATTAGCAAAAGGGGTATAACCAAAATATAATTGAGAATAATTGATGACTAGCAAGATGCACTGCTAGATTGGAGAATTTTCAGCGAATGAATATAATTGTATTGCTAACCCACTAATAAATTTCATAGCCAACGAATTTAAATACGTTGCTAATACACAAAACTGAGAAATACTCAGCAAAATGCATTGAATAACAGTATGAATGTTCACTAGTGGAGACATATTGAAAGTGCTGAATGGGGTGAGTGAGCATTGAGTGTGACACAAAGGCTAAGCATAAATGCAGCAGGAGGCTGCGTGAGCAGCATGATGGGACTGCCGTGCTGCCCATGACAGCAGAGGCACTGTGAATGGCAGCAGAAGGTAGGATCTTAATGCTGAGTGGGAATTGTTACTGGAGGAGGTATGCACATGTTGCCAATAAATGAAAAGATGGATCCACACAGAGAAAGGAAAGAAATAAAGGTTACGCAGATGTCAGATGTACCATCACATGTATTCTGGATGCAAGCTTTTACTTGTAAAACTTGAAAGAATTCTTAACATACCTTTGCAGAACATATTAAATGAATTTATACAGATGGTGACTCACCGAAATTCCAATTCATTATATCCAAGGATTCAGTCTTCTATCCTCTGAGATGTTGAAGATTTAATGAACCAATTCCTGAAGGCATACTAATACAAGAATACCCTAGTTTCAACATTCCTCATATGCTTCTCATGATTTCTAGCAGAACATAGCCAACTGAGAAATATAGCAAAGAGAGTTCAATCCGAAATTCAAATGAAATTATTTTCTTACACCAACTGTCATGAATCCCAGAATTTTAGAGTCCAGAGGCCGGACTCTTTTTTTAAGGGCATTGGCACGAGAGTAGTATATCTATAACTGTTACCCAGTCACGTGGAGCTCCCTAAGGGATGCCATACTTGATTGTAGACCTAGACATGATGTTTCAAGGTATTGTATGTTTCATTTAACCAAAATAATGTTTGTAGATACTATCCCAGCTTACAGATTCATACATGTTCTAGAAAAGAAGAAAATGAAAAGTAATTAAGAAATATACACATCCAAGTAAGAAAAGTAGAAACATAATACCTATATGAAATACACAAGATTTGCATGAATTTAAATCCCAATATTCTCTTTCTTTTCCAAGGTGCTTTCACCTCTTATATACACAGACGTATACTCAATGTTTATGCAGTTAATGTATATGCATGTGATGCTTAGTGAAACATGTTCAATGAGGATACTTGCAGGGTGACAGAAAGAAATGAGCTGGAAATACAAGAACTTCAAATAGGGGAGTTGGCTACCTTCTTGGCAAAAGCCTATTACACCCTCCCGGCCTTATAAAACAGGTGTGCTATAGGAAGCTCCTCACACCAGCGAAATTTACCGAGGAAATGCAAGTGATACGCAATACGGAGGATATCAAATGGAGCAGCAAAGAATGAAGGTACTGTAAACACCCCAAATTTTCACTCACCTTCTTGATATCGTCCTCAATCACCACATTTCGGTTCGTCGGAACCAATAAAGGGCAAAAGGGTCATTTCCCAAGATTAAACCTTGCAGAAAGTCCCAAAATTTCATTCTCGAGTCTCAAAACTTCTCTATTTAGACTCAGAGACACCCTCAAATTGCAAATCCTCAAAATCTCGTGCTTAACCAGAAGTCAGAATTTTCGAATCCAAATTCAGAGTGGCAACTTTGTAAGACATGTCTTTGCATAGCATTTTACGAACATTTCATATCATTTCACTGCACAACATGTCATTTTGAGATCCGGAACTCCTAATTTTCAAAATTGTCAATCCAGATTTGATTTTTAAACTTTTCAAAATTGATTTTTTAAAAAAAAAACCCTGGGATTTCAAAATTGCCAATCTTTCCCATTTTACCCCCAGGACTTTGAATTACAAAAATTTTTCTCAAGAAAAACAATCTGGATATTTGGATATTGATTTTAAAGATTTTATCTCAAAATTTTTTGCAAAAAGATTTTAAATCTCCTTACAAAATTTTTTACATTTATTTTATCCATATTTTTGTCCTGAAAAACCAATTTTTACAAATTCTTGAAAACAAATAATGTTTTATCTCATATTTTCAAATAAATAGAGCGGGACCCGCCTTTTGACTAGCATCATACTAAGACTCTCAGGTGAGGTGTTTATTCTCAAGCGGGACGCACCCGAAGTCCATACCAATTTGCAAATTTTCTTTTTTATTTTTCTCAATATTATTCATTTTTAGTTAGTGGGCCCACACACATGTGGCACCCCAATTGAAAATAAAAGTAGTTGACAAAACAAAATAAAGCTTTATTTTCAAAAGGATTTTAAAAGTGGATTGAGGTGGCATTTCCATAAAAGCCTCTCATTTATTTCAATACTCTTTTTTTTTTTATTGATTTGTTTAAATATTTTTTGTTTTAAGAAGGAGGCAGCCTTAAATGGCACAGCCGAACTTCCAAAAAAAAAATTTTAATATAATAAATTTGATTTTTACCTAAAACTTAGGTAAATGAAACAAAGTTTTGAAAAAACCCAAGATGCGCCTCTTTTAAAAACAACAAGTTTTCAAAATAATGAGGCATCGGTTTCACGCCTTTGCAAAATTTTCAAAAAAATTTCAAAAAAAGAAAAACTATAACAAAACCTCATTAAGGGGGAAGGGGCTGCGTTTTTTTTTCAGAGAGAAAGGAAAGTTTTAAAAGGGGCAGGGCATTCACGAAGGAAAGAGGAGGGAAATGATTGATTTCAGAATTTCTTTCTGATTGCAGGAGTCGCTCTGTCGTGGAAGGTGCCCCCATTGAAGATTTGATCTTGAGCATCCAGGTTGAAGGGCGGCAGGTGGTGGCTGCCCCTTTTTTTTAATCCACCAGCTGAGAGTTCAAGAGGTGGCCGCACATCCACCCTCAGCCCAACCGCAGAGGAGTCACAAGGCTTGGAGCCATTTCCATTCAGCCGAAGAGAAGAGGAGGATCTGTGATTTCTTTAGAAAGGGATCCAATCTCTTGGAGGCCCATCTCTGGAACACCGCTGGCCCCTTGAAGTTTTGAAGCTCTTTTGGCAAAAACCCATAATCGGACCTGTGGCTGGAGGGATCTTCTTCTTCCCTCTCGTATTTCCCCTGATCTCCTCCCCTCATTGATCGGCTGAAGATAACTTTTGCAGAAATAGCATTCCAGAAGGAACCTTTCCCTGCTCTCAGCTTCTTTCAAAACCAAGGTAAGGATCAGGATTTCCTTGATCAACATTTTTTTTCTTGAATCATGTATTCCCTGTTCATTCACGCACCCTATGCAAAATCAGTCCGCATATAGCAGCACTGATTAGCATTGTGCAATAGTGATTTTTTTTTTCTTTTTTTGCTGGATTACATCAAGAAATTACTTTACCCAAAAAATTTTCTGCACTCTCTGTTTTCATTTCATCATGCAGTAGTTGTAGGTGGATTTCCATGTCCCATTCAGCATCCTTATAAGCATAATCCTTCACGTCATCCAGCACCATCTCACTCTATATTTTAACTTCCAGATGCTCTGCACATATGCATTGATCACGTCCAATGCATCACCTGCACATTTCTGATTCATCACATCATTCACGAAATTTATTTTCTTTGTACATCAATGCATTCCTGCGTTTTTTTTTTTTTTCTCATTAGAGCATTTATTCTTTCCCCTTTGTATGTTCTGAAGCATCATCCAACGCATTGTTGTTTGTTTCTTTTGATTATACATTAGTTTTGAATACTGATATAGTGCCCTTTGAGAGTTTTTTTTTTTTAACAGAAGGTATTTATGTTGATCTGTCATTTATTCATTTGCTAATGTGCCCAGAAATGAGCCTCTATCGTGGGTTCCTTGAATTGCCAATACGGCTGTAGCCAAATCACTAAGCTGTAGGGATTTGCAGAAACAAATTGGCCGACTGTTGCTCTTAAATTTTTAACTTCCCGCTCACCGAACCCCTGATATGCTCAACCCGAGTCCTAATTCTTTCATTTTCTTGAAGTAGTAGAAGATGATGGGAACAAAAAAAAAATGTGCAATGTCTTTGTATGAGAAAATGGTTATTACAACCAGAATTCTTTATGCTTTCCATTTCCATATTCATGCATATTGATATCTTCTGGAAAAGTCTGGTTCTTTACCATTCCCATTTCTATTGGGATTCAATTTTATGTGCCCATATTCCACTGCTATGTTAATTTCTGGTGTATGGCTGCTTTTGGCTGTCTTTGAGTGCATTGTGATTCCATGTAACACAACATTTCATCTCTTTAGCAACCATTCCATTTTCTGCTGCAAGTGTGCAGTCTTGATATTTGGCCATATTCATGAACGGATATCTCTATATCCAATCATGATCTCCCAACCATCTTTGGCGTGCTTCATTATGGATATATAGGGAAGCTCCATACCCATTTTTACTGGAAATTGCATTATAATTTGGGAAATACGGTTGTGCAAAATCACCTACAGAAACTGCATATACCTGTATTTTCTGATTTTACCCATTATATGGAATTCTCATTAAATGTGTATATTTTCTCATTATATGTATATATATATCTATGTATAAGTATATCTATTGTATATCTACCTATATGTATATGTATCCATATACATAGATATATACTTATATATATATATATACTTATATATATATATATATATATATATATATATATATCCCTTCATGTGTCCTTATTTTCATATATGAGCATTCATGTATATATTTTCTCATGTAAATACACTTCCATTGATACATATCATTTAGCATCAATTTTAGTAATTTCTGATATACATCTCTTTGTTGTATATAATATATATATATATACCCATTTTTTTGGTTATCTTGTATTAACTCTCATTTTGCAGGAAAATCTAGAAGATGCTGATTCCTTGACTCCATTTCAATTTTCTTTTACTTTATGTTATGCAATGTAACAACCCAATGTAAACCTTGGAATAAGATTTACTTTTACTGCTTAGATTAGGCCGCATCTCATATAGTTTGATTTCAGTAATATCCTGATTATATGATGCATATATCTCAAATTTTCAAAATTCACCGTGGATGAACACGAATGGCACGTGCACCAACTCTTAGAGAGTTGATGAACTCGGTGGAATCCATATTCACGGCCCTAGTCGGAATATGGACGAGACCCAGATCCATCATCTTTCTACCAGTCACATTGAGCCTACACTCTTAGGCTATCTTGAAAATGCATCTCATATTTCCAATGTTCTTCAAAATATTGTGAATTAATTCAAATAAACCCTGAATATATTCATGGCCACAGTCAGAATATGTGAAGGATTTACTTTGGCTTAATCAACATTTTTCCAACAAATTTTTCAGAAAGTTTTTCAAAGTGCATTCATTCATTCAAATCATCTGCATCATTCGTTTTTCTCATGATTTTCTCAAAAGATTTTCACTTCATGGAATCGATTTTCTCAAGAAACTATGATGATATTCGGAGTTGGATTTCCCAAATCAAAATTTTCCCGTGATTTTCCTTAAAAAGTTATTTTCTTAAGATCCATTTTCAAAAGGGAATTTTCATCTTTCTCAAGAATAAAAAGCTGATTTTCAGAAATTTCAAAGATAAAATTCTCAGGATTTCAATTTCCTAAGTTCTAAATTTCCTTCTCCAATGAATTTTTCCTATAAATTTCCTATCCTTTTCTTAAGAAAATTCTCAAAGTCTGCATTTTCTCAACAAGTGCTTTCCTTTTCAAATGTTCATCTTTTCTCAAGAATTCCTTCAGTTTTCCTGAGATTCTCATTTCTTCATGGTTTTCTAAGTCTTTCTAAACTTTCTCAAAAATTTTCTGAGATTCTCACTTCTTCATGGTTTTCCAAGTCTTTCTAAACTTTCTCAAACTTTTCCCTAGATTATCATTTCTTTGTAGTTTTCCAAGTCTTTATAACTTTCTCAAAATTTTCCCGAGAGTATCATTTCTTCATAGTTTTACAAAGACTTTATAAACTTTCTCAAGATTTTCTCAAGATTCTCCCTTCTTCAAGATTTTCCAAATCTTTATAAATTTTCTCGAGATTTCAAACCTTCTTCGTCTGAGTTTTCCTGAGAGATTGATTTCCATCTTTTCCTGAGAAATACTTTTCAACTTCAGATGTTTTCTAAGCATACATCATATTTTCCAATTTACATTTGCCAAAAATCTCATAGCACATGCCTGAATTCTCTGTGCATTTAGGATAGAACATGATTTCGGTAATTTCACTAAGTCAAGCACAATTTTGGTCCTTGGTTCGATTACCCCTGTTAAAGGCGGCAGGAACCGTCGAACCTCGTACCGACAGGTCGAGCCCCATCCCATGGATTTTCCCGCAATTTTCAAAACGGAGGCAAGTATTTCAAAACAATTTCCAAAATCCGGTCAAGTTTGAAGCGCGAAAGCATTTCCCTCTCTCTTCCGCAAGGAAGGGAAGACGGGAAAAAATTTGCGACGATAACAGGTACATGATAAAATGAGTGAATTAAACTTGCAAATGAATGAGCACGGTGATTACAGAACTACATAATACAATGAAAACATAGAGATCAGGGCAATTTGAATACTAATCACTTCAAAATCATCAGGATCGGATGACCATTTTAGTGTAAATCTGAGCAGGGGTAGAGCACCCATTCTAATCCGTCCTTATGGAAAATTGAATTTTCTTTCATGGCAAAATCGAATTTGTCCTTACAATATCTCCCATTTCCATGGTATATCAAACAGAAACACTCTGATAGAGCAACCATTTCATGGTAACAATTTCAGGACAAACCTAGCTTTTAGAAATGGAATTCAGCAGAACCAAGAACTTCAAAATGAAACAGAAATTCACTGTGGACCTCAATTCCAGCAACTGCAGATAGGATTTATTAGGTGTGATGAGTGTAAATGTGAAAAATGACTATCCACAACTGAATCTTCAGCGTGAAATCCCTCAGATCGCAAGGCTTACTGACATAGTTGACGCATATCTGAACAAGAGAAATTAGAAAACAACAATTCTTGTCAAAAAATCATGATTAGAGCTATAAATAATGAATGTCACAGGGCATCAAAACCAGATCACATCTTGGAACTTAGATACAAGATAAATGACAAAATGAATATACACCAATTGTAATGGAATTGGATACAGGGAAGGATTTCACTACTATGTCTAATTTTCCTACAATAAGATGTATATGGGTAAATTTTAGGGAAATCTCTATGCATGCCATCACAAGAGAAGCCATGATGAAAGAAGAAAAAAGAAAAATTATACATAACCTGTACAAGTTTGGGGATTTCAGTAGAAGAGGAAGGGCCACAAATCAACACATTGCCAACAACAAACCAAATAGCAAAGAAGCAGTCCAATGCCATTTTAAAGTAGTTTATGAGAACAAAAATCCTTACATTTTGTGAAGTCATGTTTTGATCACTCTGTAATTTTTTTCACCGATTTGATGATCTCCTTTAGGAACCTGGGGGATTGTCATGGCAGTGTAAGAAACTGGTCCTGAAGAAAGACTGTATCCACATGAACCAACGTGTGGCTGAGCTGATTCTTGTTAAGGGCTCAAAGTTTCTGTCTATCAAGATTTCAGAGAAAGCCAGACAGTCAAAACATGAGGCCCGATTTGTGATGGAATCCTCCACTAATTGCTGAAACACATCAATCCCATAGTATTGCAGATCTTTACTGCTCTTTTGTAAAAGAGTGAGGATAAGTAAAATGGCATCCTCATGCGGAGATAAATCAAATTCCCCATCAACAAGCATGTCAAGTCTGATACTCGACTGCCACTGACCAAAGTCAAAAGCAAACGCTGCAGTGTTTGGCAACTAACTCCAACAAGTGCTCTGATGGATGAGATTTGGCAATGCTCCAGGAGGCGCAGGCATCATGTGAGAAAAACCAAATCAAAGCAAATGTATCTAATGCCAATTTGTATTCACCGTGATGCCATCGGTGATGGTACCCAAATCCGACGACATGACCAAATCAAAATATACTAATGGATTGACACACTTTTACAAACCAACTGATACTGATGATGCCATTGAATTAAAGCAGAGAAAAAGTTATATAGAGATAGAAGGCAAATGACAAATCATGCAAAAGGCCCATGAAAACTAAAGAGGTGCGTAAGTAAATCGGAATTAAGGTACCTACAGGTAGTCTATAGTCCACAAGAAAGCCGAAGGGAAAAGGCAGGAATTCCAATTACGAACAGAGGACCCAACATCGCAATACAAACCGGTTAATAAGAATGGAAATTAAAATCAAATGTAAAAGGGAAGTGAAAATAAAGAAAGGAAGCTGAAATTAAGCAGGATACAACTGAAATGCAATATAAAGGATACGGCAAAATACAAGAGAGACAAAACAAAAAAAAATGAAAAATTATGTCGGAATGAGACATTCCGATTGATATAGCACAGATTGGATCGATCCTGCTATACGGAGGCTGATCATGCCTCCAGTGCATCATGGTATAAAAGTGAATGCTAAGACAAAGGAGAGAAAACGAAATCCGCAAAGAAAATGCCGTAGATAACTCTTACAGATAAAAAGGGGGGTACTTAGCGTAGTATCTTAATTCAAGCAAAGGAGGTACCCCCCCTTGTAGTCTATATTTGCAAGAGTCTGGATTGATTCCTTCAGAAGAGGGAAGAGGCTTTGTTGCAGGGACGTAGCTTGTATTCCCAGATACAAGCTTCTTCAATCAGACGAATAAAAAGAAAATGAGACGAAGAAGAAGGAGAGGAGTAGAAGATGATGAAAGAGATTCTCGAAGGAAACAGAGGTGTGGGGGTGAAGAAGCGGGTTTTGGGTTCCCATGTGCGGTTCCTTATAAAGATGGAGGAGAAGGGTCTGGAAGGGTGGAGGTTATGAATCGACGGCTGAGTTGAGATGATTGAAGGGTTGGCGATGGAGGATTGAGAGGGGAAAGCCGGCAAAGGGTTTTGGAGGATTCGTGAATGGAAGTCGAGAAGGGGAGAGAGGTTTGGCGCAAAAGGCGTTGCCCCCTCTCTTTTTTTCTTACGAAGGATTTCCAAAGAAACCCTAAGAAACAAATTTACGAAAGGGGCCCCTTTTGCTTATAGTTTTTTACAAAGAGGGGGGGGCTCCCTCGAAAAGATTTCTAAGAAAAGTGTTTTAAAAATGAGGCTTCTAGCAAAAATTGTTTTTTTTTTTAAGTTTAAACTCATTTGTTTTCCTCGTAATTTTTTTCATTTTTTTAGTTTTTGGTGTTATTTTTCCATTTTTTTGTATTTTTAACTAGAAATCCTAAGATTTGCGAGAAAACAAAGATTAAAACTATTTTTTTTGTGTTTTTGTAAAAATATTTACAAATGGGATTTTTTTTGAAAACTAAAAGCTATTTCGAGAAAATTTCTTCAGAAATGGGTTTGGATCCGAATTTTGATGAAATGTGGATTTTAAAGTACTGGATTCAGATCCGGAATTGATTTTGAATATATCAATATGGAATTTAATTTCAGAAAATCTGAAGAAATGACTTGATTTTCTCAGAAAACTGGGTTAGGGGCAAAAGGGTCATTTTTACAAAACTTTGAAAAATTTGGGGTGTTCACACCTAGGCGTCTTTGGCTTTGGATTTGATGCCCCCTACAGTGCCTCTAGCTCCAGCATGGTCTCCTCTTCCATTCCATCATGTTTTGACCATTGAAGACCGATTTATGCTTGGAAATCAAGCATATTTTGATCTCTCTTTTCGATTCTTGTCATTTCTTCCTATTCCTTGCTGCGTTTTTCACCATTTTTTGTGTTTTTGCAGGTGTAGCAGAGGTGGAGACTACTAACCTTGATTGGTAGTGCGAAACACACCATCAAGGTGAACCGATCCTACCTTTATCCGGTTTTCTGAGCCCTCCGATCGCGACTCGGCGCCCATCCCATTCTCGGTGGATCTCCAACGTGTTGCAACTGCAAAAGTTCTGTTCTTGGTGAAGTTCCAGCATCCTCGAACCGTTCGGGACGTCAAGGCCAAGCCACTGTCCGCTCTTCTTCTTCCCCACGATCATCGGATCGCCCGAGAGGTAGGTCTTCTTCTCCCTTCTCTTCTAGCTAAAACCGAATTGTGTGTGTTGATTTTATTTTATTACTTTTCTGTGTGTTTCTTGTTTTTCTTGTTGTTTCAACCTTATAATAGACCCCGTGCACAGATCAGCACGTTAGATTAGGTTTATTTCATTGTTTGATTCGTTTGAATTTTGATTTTCAACATTTTTTCACCCAAATCATGAAAATCGGCTAGATCCTCATCTAGCCGATTCTTCAAGTCTGTCCAGTGTGTTTGTGGTTCTGTTCTACAAAAAATCCAATAAAAAATTTGTTTTAAAAAACTCATTTTGATTTATTTTCGGCGTTGGGTCTGGATCAAAGAACGTTTTTCATTGAAAACCCATAAATCGGCTAGATCCATTCTAGCCGATCTTGGTTCATTTGTAGTTTTAGTCTTTGATCATTTTGTGCAGAAAAGCAGGTTTAGCAGACTTCAATTACATCATACTTAAGTGGAGTTTGCTGAATTTCCATGTTGATTTGAGTCTATAGTGTCGTGTGATTTATTTTTCAAACCATCTTTGAATTCAAGTTCCTTTTTGTTAGGTGTGTATGTTTAGATCGAGTAATCCGTGTAGTTTGCTATTTGTGTGGTAGATAACAGTCTTGTAAGGTTGTTTAATTCAAAGTTCATAGTATTAGTTTCTTCCTAAATATCATTTTTGAGTTTTTAGTGTTTCGTTGTTTTTGAGAAAAATATAAAAATCAAGTTTTCATGTGCTTGTAATTGTAGTGATTATTCAGCCGGCTTCATGTTTGATATTTAGTTTAGTTTATGTTCTTGTGTTCATGATTTCTTGTTTCTTGAAGTTAGCTAGTTTTAGAAATAGATTTAGTCGTTTGAATTTTTCATGCTTTGTTCATTAGAATAGTGTTTAGATAATTTGGTGTCTTCGGTATTTTATGATTTCCAGCATAATAGCTAAGTTATTTGTGTTTTAATTAGTTGAATTAGTTAGTATAATTCTATGTTAAATTAGTTTTATCATGTTTATTATCGTTTTAGCTTAGTTGTTCAATTTTGATTTTTTTTATTTTTAGGTCTTCTTCTTCCCCAAGGTAGGGCAGCAGCCATTAGAGCTCCATTCGATCTCTAGGCTATTCTTGGTCGGTCTTAGAATTAGGTAAGTTCATTATGGTGTCTAGGTTCAATGAATTAGGTTTAATGCTTTAGACGTTTTTAGGATTTCATTTAAGTAAGTCTTGAATTAGGTGTAGCATTTAATTCTAGGAAATCGTGTTTTCTATTTGAGTCTTTTCATTACCTAGGTAAGTTTTAAATTCCTTAGCCTAGAAAATAGCTTCAATTAGGGTTGACAAGTTTTGAGAAGGAAGGCAATTAAGGTAATTGAATTTGAAAACGTTTTTGGAAATAGTGGATTCTTCAAAAATCGTGTGGAGCATTTAAAGAAAGGATTAAATTTTAATTGTCTATTAAAAAGGAGTTACTTACTTAGCTTTGGAAAGTGATTTTGAAATTCAATTAAATTTCCAAATTTGGTGTCCACGATTTCAAGAAAGAATAATTGCAATTTAATTCTATCTTGGAAAGCAAAAATCGTGGGGTTCTCTAGGCTGGACGTTTCCCTTTTCCAAAGTGGACTTTAAAGCTATTTAAGGATTGTAACTCCTCATTTAATTGGACAATTTTTGATAATCCAACTTTCTAGAATTCGAAAATTGATATTTATTACATTCTTTTTCCAGCCTTCTATATTAAATTCGTTTAAATTTGAATTAATTTTAGGTTAGTGAGTAGGTTACTCATTAGATATGTCTTAAATAGGGGTTGATTTACTCTAGTAGGCGTGTAGTTAGTATATTTAATCATTCATTCTCATTTTAGGTGGTTAATTAATTAGATTTACATTATTAGGTTACTAAAGTAGTCAATCTAACCTAGCTAACCTAAGTGAATCGAGTATCTAGACCTAGTCAACCTAGTCAATCTAGTTGACCCAGTAGTTGAGTCAAACTGAGCCTAGCCTAGTCAAAACCGAACCCAGTTAGCTAAGTCAAGACCTAGCCTGAGTCAAGTCCTAGACCAAACCTAACCCAAACCGAACCTAGCCAAGTCAAGACCGAGCCTAATTGAGTCAACCGAATCTAGTCTTAGTCAAACTTAGTCATTCTAGTTGACCCAATTAGTCAAGTCAAGACCTAGCCCGAGTCGAGCCTAGTCAAGTCAATCGAACCTAGTTGAGTCAACCGAACCTAGTCGAGTCAACCGAGTCAACCAAGTGAACATAACCCTAGTCCTATCCTAAACCCGCAGCCTTTGGTCATTAGTAGCTTCATTTCATTTAATTGTAACTCACATTGATTTTAGACTAATTATTTTAGTTATTTGGTCTAGTTATACTGTAGAAGTGTGTATGCGTAAGTTGTATTTGTTTATTGTGGGTGATTGGTGTATTTCAATTATTCCAATAGTATTTAGTTAGTATTTAACTTAGTTAAATAGATTTGCATCTTTTTGATTAGCTTAGTTGCATGTGCATCATTATTTTAGCTTAGTGTTAGTCATAAATTGCAATTTACGGTTATTCTTTAATTCCTTTAGCAATAGTGCATTCAATAACAGCATATACACTGTCAAGTAGTCTCATTTAGATTGCATTAGGGTTATTTTGCATTCTTAGTGTTCAAAATAGAGTTATTTAGTGAATAGTGCACTCAAAGAAAAACCCAATTTTCGCCCTATCGTACTGTCATTATTTTATGTACAAAAATTCCGAGTTTTTAGAAAATTCTTTTTCTATTCGCTTTATTGGCGTGTTAGCTGACTACAGACCAAATTTCAGCTCGATCCGAGTTGGTTTGGTCTGATTTTTAAGCGTTTTGTGAAAACCACTTTTTCTGGTTTTTAAATTTCGGGACTTTCGATATCCTGATTTTTCCCAGTTTTAAAACGCTTATATCTGGAGTTCCAGATAGTGTTTTTTCATTATGTAAAAACTGTCAGATTATTTAATCTGTTAGTTACAGAACAGAACAAATTTCGGGGAAATCGGACCTCGTTTACCCTGTCAAACAGTGCTTTTTTGACAATCTGTCAGAACTCTATTTTACACTAGTCAGGAGAATATTTGTAATTTCTTCAGTTTCGGCATTTTAGGACTGTTTTCAGTATTTTCTGCATCTTAGGAGCTGCATATGCATCATACAACATTGTTAGAATTATTTTAGCTGATTTTTGAATTAGTTTAATATTTTATTTAATTATTTTCTCATAATTAGAATTTGTTTTACTAATTCATGAAAATTAGATTTAGTTTCATTTGTAGGTTGCATTATTAGAATAAATTACTAACTTTTCATTTTCCTTTGTTTTAGGTTGAAAAGCATATTCGTTTTTCCAGGGTTCATTGTTCATGTGCGAAGATCGTCTAATTGGCGAAAGGACCAAAATACCCCTGGCGTAAAACTGAAGAGTGGACTGCTTTTTCAATCCTTTTAGTGATTAATTGTATTTTAATTAGCTGTGTAATTGTATATTGAAATTCGTAATTAATAAATTAAATTTTGAGAAATATTCTGAGTAATTCCTGTTCCCTGAGGATTCGACCCGTACTGACCACTTTGTGGAAAGTCGGTTTTTATACTTTTGGTTGACAATTTTCCAAAGTTTTTATTGAAAATTATTGTTTTAAAAATACCATTTCAAAAGATCAACCAAATTTTGGCGCCGTTGCCGGGGAACGGCGAATTACTTACTTTATTTCTTAGTGTTTGATTTATTAATTTGTTTTAGTTAGTTACTTAGTTGTTTTATTTTTTTAGCTAGTAGGATTAGTAAGTGAATATAGGATTAACATAGTTTGTAAATATAGGATTCACGTACTGTTCTTTCTAGGATTCACTTTATATTTATTCTGCAAGGAGCGATTAGACAGGTGGGTTTTAGAAAAACTTAGTTTGTGATTTCCTGTATTTATCTTTTCAGTATTTTGGAATAGTTTACTTTGTTAGTTATTTATTTAGTCATATAATTCTGACATAGATAGTTAGCATAGTGTTTCTTAGTTGCTGTTATTTGTGTTATTTACATTTTAGTACCTGTGTTAGTTTAGATTTAGATTTAGGTCGTGTGCTTACATCTGGTCTTAGTACCAGTGTATGTAGGGGCGACGAGGTCTAGGAACACCATTACATCCATTTGTTGACAACCCAGAGAGAATTTTACATTCTCATCGAAGTTCGACAACAATGGCTGACATGGATCCTTCACCTCCACCCCCAATTCATCCACGTCCTCTACAGGAATACTTTATTCCCATAGATTATGTCCAGGCATCCTGCATTCAGAGACCCGATGTAGGAGCGCCTCATTATGAGATTAAGGCCAGCATTATTTAGATGCTCCCATCTTTTTATGGCCTTAGTCACGAGGATCCCTACCAGCATTTAGATTAATTCCTCGAAATCTGTTCTACGGTAAAGATACAGAATTTCGATGATGACGCTTTGAGGTTGACTCTATTCCCCTTTTCATTGAAGGATAAAGACAAATATTGGCTAAAGTCCTTAGATTATGTAGAAATAGAGTCTTGGGATCAGTTACAGGAGGAGTTTCTTCGGAAATACTTTTCCATTGGTCGTACGAACCAATATCGTCGAGCCATCACTAGCTTCGCGGAGCTAGATGGCGAGCACTTCCATGAGACCTGGGAGAGAATGAAGGATCTCCTCAGGAAATGTCCCCATCATCAGGTGCCGAGATGACAACTGGTGCAGAGCTTCTACGATAGATTGTCTGACAGAAATTGTTAGATGATCGACTCTTCATGCGGGGGGACATTCATGCTGAAGAGCGAGGATGAAGCGTGGAGGTTATTTGATACCTTGGTCGAGAATTTTCTCCACCATGCTTCGAGCTCTCATTCGGATAGAGCCACACCCAGCATTCAGAAGAAAGCTGGTGTTCTTGAGATTGGTTCATATACTGCACTACAGTGCAAGGTAGACATGATTGCTCAGAAGTTGGACCAGCTTCTCTCAGGACCACCCACTACACAACAGGTGTGTACTCTATGTGCTAGTCCGGCACACGATATCACTGAGTGCCCTTCGGCAGCTTAGTACCCTGAATTCGTTCAAGAACAAGTTCAAGCAGCTCAGGGTTACGTCAGACCGCCGAACAACCCATTCTCATCTACATATAATCCGGGTTGGTGTAACCATCCCAATTTTTCATGGAAGAATTCACAGTCTTCCATGCAGATGCCTACTTCCTCCCAGCCAGCTCGGCCGCCATCTTTTTCTCAGACATTTCAGAGGTCGAGTTACTCTCAGTCTTCTACTTCATTTCCTCCCCCGATTCAGCAGGAGTCTGCCCAGCAGACCTCTTTTGAGGAGAGACTTCTCCAGGCATTTCAAGAGGTGAAAACCTCTAATCAGAATGCCTTCGAGAAGTGTAGCCAGATATTGAGCTCACATACGCAGTCCATTGCGAAGTTAGAGTCGTAAATGGGACAGTTAGCAAAGGAAATCAGTAGGAGACCCGAGGGTACATTGCCGAGACAAGCTGTCATGAACCCGAAGGGCAAGGACCAGATGAATGGAAGCCTGTTTCATGCTGAGTCACAACAGCAGGCCAAATCTGTTATGGCCCTGAGGAGTGGACGTGAGTATCACGTCGATAGCAGAGAGAGATAGTAGAGAGAAGATAGAGGAGCCAGCGACCATTGTTTCACCTTCATCGGCTCAGCCATCATCACCATCTTCATCCTTAGTGCAGAAGAAGGACAGGAGTGAGCCTTCTCATAAAGAGGAGGAACCACCCGAGTATATTCCTCCACCACCCTATCCCAAAGCATTAGAGTCTCCTGGATTTAGAGGGAAGCAAGGTGCGAAGATCCAGGACATGCTTGACATCTTCAAGCATGTGCAAATCAACTTACCTTTGCTTGATGCGATTCAGCAGGTGCCAGCATATGCCAAATTTCTGAAGGAGCTATGTACGCAGAAGCGGAAATCTAGAGAGAGAGTTCCTAACAGGGTCCATCTTACTGAGCAGGTGAGTTCAGTACTTCAACATCAGACACCACCAAAGCTCAAAGACCCTGGAGCCCTGATTATTGCTTGTACCATAGGGAACATCTGGATAGAACGTGCGTTGCTCGATCTTGGAGCAAGCATGAACATTCTATCCGGGTATTTCTTTGATTCTTTCGGGCTAGGAGAGATGAGATCGACTCCTATTACACCGAGAGGTGTCTTGGAGGACGTGCTAGTTAAGGTGGATGACTTTTATTTCCCCGTTGATTTCATCATTCTGGATATGGAAGGAGTAGATAGCCAGCACCAGACTCCGATCATTTTGGGCAGACCATTCTTGGCGACTGTCAATGCTTGTGTCAATTGTAGGACCGGAGCCATGGATCTCTCATTCAGTAATAGGAAGGTCAAGCTGAATATTTTCAATGCCGCGATGGGACCAACGGGAGACATGGACTGCTTTCATGTAGATATTGCACAGGAGTTAGTGAAGGAGCATCCCGAGTTGTATATTACTGAGGATTCTTTAGATTTGCACCATATAGAGAAGAATAGTTGTATAGATAGCGTAGATGTGTCTAGAGTGTCGTCGGAGAGATTACCTGTGGGAGTGATGTCTTCTTTTAAATCGTTGTAATTTTGAAAAGATTTTTATATGAAAAACATGTGAAAAGCAGACATCAAATAATAAAAACCGGTTCTCACTAGTAGATGAGACCGGGTCGAACTCAGGGAACGAGAATATTTCGTATTCAAGTACACAAATCTAAACTATTCTTTATTGCCGAATTATTGAAATGTAAAAATGTTCAGAAAAGATAAAAACAACTAACTATTACAACAAATGAATACCCTTCGCAGAGGGCGTAAAGTGCAATATTTACAAACCCAATTAAATTCCTAAATCTAAACTAAAAAGTAAAAAGACTTTATTCTTCGTACTTCATGTCACGTAATCGCTTCCGCTCCAATCCTGTGCTATCCTGCACAAGTCAAACAAGACACGAGCAGTACACAATAAAAGAATAAAACTATACTACAAGAATTATAAAATCTAAATGACTCCCCTAAGTAAAAATGATTACTGACTACTAATTGATATGAACTAAAATGCTAACTATTACAAAAGATGTTAATCAAGTCTACTACTAACTAATTGAAGTCTACTACTAACTAATTGATTAACTATTGTTATATTAACTAAACAACTACAAGCTAATGAATTACTAATTTGTAAGATGAAACATCAACAATCAATTCTCAACAATTCTTAGTGAAACTCAAATTTGATGTAGCTAATACTTAATGAACATATGCAATGAAGCTCATTAGAAATCAACAATGGAATTCAGTAAAAATCTGTAAGTAACAATCAGTGAAAAATATGAAAATTCTCTAAAAACCATTGCTAACATTAATCCAATCAGCTGGAAATTACATCAGCAATTCAGAAATCATTAACAACAACAGAGATAGTAGTTTAGACATTTAACTTGAATCCAGCTATCCGATTATACCAATCCACAACCCATTAACACATAAATGAACTGCTGTTACCAGATTACCATTTCACGGCAAAAATGAGATGCCGACAGATCAAAATGGACATAATAATTTCCAGAATTTCAGTCATGAATCAGAACTCCACTCCATACTGAGGCTCCATAGAACAAGTGATCAGAATGTTTCTTCACCCAAGCAAAGAAAAAAAATCTGCTGATCCGATTATTGCCAGAATCTCCAGATTATTGTCGGACATTTTATCATTGCCGGAACAATGCTCATCAATCATATGCCATTGATAATCAGATTATTTGCAAATACAACTCTATCTTTCAGAACAAATGTTTTCAACAAAAATTAACCTCTGTAGCTGGAACAATATCCAATGGATTAATATGAGAAAACTATGATAATCGATCAGATGATCGATTAATCTCCACACAAATTGCTGAGAAAACAGATTCAGTGCTCGATCATTGAATCCGATTTATCCGTTTCAGCTTATGATGATGTTGATGCTGATCATTAAACTAAAATGTATATACAAAATCAAGAACAGGATGATATTTAGAATCAACAACAATTATTCTAATAGAATCCTTTTTTTTTATTTATTTTGATTTTAAGCAACCGATCGATTACTGTAATGAACAATGAAAAAAAAATTAGGAAAAGAAGATTAGGGGAAGAAAAGAAGATGCAGAAGAAAGTAGAAGAAGATCTGAAGGAGAAGAAGAAGAATCAGAAGAAGAACTGAAGAAGAAGAGAAGAAAACGGAACTTACCGTGATGAAGAAGAAGTTGAAGAAGAGGTGGCGGCCTCCTCCACCACCACTGTCACCGGACTGAAGATCCACCACTGCTGCCGGCTGGAATGTAGATAGAGAAAGAGGAAGAGATAGAAATTAGGGAAAAAGAGAGCCACCGGCAATGGTGGAGAGAGGAGAGAAGAGAGGAATTAGAGGGAAAGAGGGGAAAGAAAGCTTCAGGCGTGAATGAAAGGAGGCGCCCTTTCTTTCCCTGTGTTTGGGGTTTTTAAAAACAACAAACCGGTTTGAACCGGTTTGTAACAGATGCAAACCGGTTCAAGCCGGTTTGTTTATTTATTTTTTTAAAATTCAAACCGGTTTATTTATTATTTTCTCAATTTTTTTTCAAGAAACCCAAACCGTGTAAACGGGTTGGTTATTTTATATTTTTTTTTCAATTAAAAAAAACAAAAACTATGTAAACTAGTTTATTATAAAGTTTTCAAAAATCAAAACTTATTTATAAAGAAACTAAAAAAAACTATTCTACTAATTTTTCTTTTCTAAACAAAACAAACACTTAAAATGAAAAAATATTTTTCTATATTATTTTTTTTTTCATTTTAATTGCAAACTAAAACTGAACTACTTATAACAAAAACCAAAATATGTATAAAAATGTAAAAAAATAAAACTATTTTTCATGCATTTTCTATTTTTAAATCATTTTAGCACATTTACTCAAAAACTAACATAAAATTGGGTTTTTGAAACATTATTTCATAAAATCATGCATATTTAAATGTTAATAAACCCTGAATTATATGCATGATCAGGGAGCTATCATTGAGACTCTTCCACCACTTGCGGAGACCCCTGCCAAATCTTCGATCGAATCACCTCCGAAACTCGAGTTGAAACCTTTACCGGATTCACTCAAGTATGCTTACCTCGGAGATGATAAGACTCTGCCTGTGATCACCTCGGAGCAGAGATTGTTGACTATTCTGCGAGAGCACAAGGCAACGATTGGCTGGGGAGTTGCTGATTTGAAGGGGATTGATCCTTCATTCTGCATGCATAGAATTCATTGCGATGAGGAAGTTAAGCCAGTGAGAGATATGCAGAGAAGGCTAAATCCCAACATGAAGGAAGTGGTGAAGAACGAGGTGGTAAAGTGGTTGGATGCCAGAATCATTTACCCTATTTCTGATAGCCAGTGGGTCAGTCTGATTCAGGTTGTGCCGAAGAAGTCAGGACTCACTGTTGTGGAGAACGAGAAGGGTGAGAGAATTTCGATGAGGACCACTACAGGATGGCGAGTCTGTATTGATTATCGGAAGCTGAATGTGGCAACTAAGAAAGATCATTTTCCATTGCCATTCATTGATCAGATCTTAGAGAGACTCGCACGACAGAGCTACTACTGCTTTTTAGATGGGTATTCAGGATACAATCAGGTGGTTGTCCATCCTGACAACCAGGAGAAGACGACATTTACATGTCCTTATGGCACCTTCGCATTCAGACGTATGCCGTTTGGGCTCTGCAATGCCCCGACAACTTTTCAGAGGTGTATGCTTGCTATCTTCTCTGACATGATAGATGATGTGATGGAGGTTTTCATGGACGACTTTTCAGTGTATGGCTCTTCATTTGAAGATTGCCTCCAAAAACTTACTCGAGTACTGAGTAGGTGTGCGGAGACAAATCTTGTCCTGAGTTGGGAAAAGAGTCATTTTATGGTCCAGGAGGGGATTATGCTTGGACACATTGTGTCCAAGCGTGGCATTGAGGTTGACAGAGCGAAGGTGGAATCCATTTCCCGTTTGACTCCACCCACCTCTGTGAGGCAAATCAGGTCATTTTTAGGGCATGCGGGCTTTTATAGGCGGTTCATAAAAGATTTCAGTAAAATCTCGCGACCGCTGTGTACTTTATTAGAGAAAGACCAGCCCTTTGTTTTTAGCGAGGATTGTATGAAGTTTTTTGAGATTCTCAAAGAGGCCTTGATTACTGCGCCCATCTTGAGACCTCCGGATTGGACTCTCCCATTTGAGATTATGTGCGATGCATCTGATTATGCTATGGGGGCTATTTTAGGACAACGCATTGATAGGAAGCCCTATGTGATCTACTATGCAAGTAGAACTTTGTCTGATGCTCAGATGAATTATACTACGACAGAGAAGGAGCTACTTGCGGTAGTTTTCGCATTGGACAAGTTTGGGTCCTATTTTCTCAGTTCGAAGGTGGTTGTCTATTCTCACCATGCTGCATTGAAATACCTGCTGAATAAGAAAGACACCAAACCGAGATTGATTTGTTGGGTTCTACTACTACAGAAGTTTGATCTCGAGATTCGAGATAAGAAGGGAAGCTGTGAACACCCCAAAATTTTCAAAGTTTTGTAAAAAATGACCTTTTTGCCCCTAACCCCATTTTTTGAGAAAATCAAGTCATTTCTTTAGATTCTCTAAATTAAATTCCATAAAGCTATATTCAAAATTAATTCCGGATCCGAATCCAGCATTTTAAAACCATATTTTCTTCAAAAATCCAGATCAAAACCCATTTCTGAAGAAATTTTCTCAAAATAGCTTTTAATTCTTAGAAAATTTCTCTTTTGTAAATATTTTTGCAAAAACACAAAAAAATTGGTTTTAATCTTTGTTTTCTCACAAATCTTAGGATTCTTACTTAAAAATACAAAAAAATTGAGAAATAACATAAAATTCAAAAAAAAAAAATGGAAAATTTTGAGAAAAACAAATGATTTTGAGCCTTTTGAAAAACAATTTTGCTAAAACCTCGGGAGCCCCCCCCCCCCCTCTTTGTAAAATATTGAAAATCAAAGGGGCTCCTCGGTAAATTTTTTTTTTCTCTCTTTTAGGGTTTGTTAAAAACCTTCGTAAGGAAGGAAGGAGGCAGCCGACTGGTGCATCTCTCCCACTTTCTCTCTCTTCTCTCGCCGAAACCCTCTTTCCCCATCGAGCCCCTCCATCACCAACAGATTCACCTCTGGCCGCCCATCTCCAACAAACCCCCCTTCTCGAGAGGCTTCTTCCTCTTCTTTAAGAATGGGTAGAGGAAAACCCTATAGCCATCCGTTCTCACCCCGGCACCTCTCTTCCTTCTTCTCTCTTCTTCAAGAATCATTCATTTCATTCCATCGCCCCTTTTCTCAGATTTCTTCCCCCTTTATCACTTCTTCACCCCCTCCGCTTTAGGAAGATCGATCCAGTCTTCAATGCACGAAAGTCGGTCACTCTGAAGCATCTGTAGAACCACGGGTTTCTACGAAACGACGTAGCAAGAGATCCTCCCGCTAGGGGAGAAGAGCTCAATTCCCTCATTCGGAGTCCTTGCAGCATTTTGAATTTTTGCAAGGTAAGTAGTGTGAATCCCCATCGTCGAACAGAGGGAAGGTTCCTCCCCCTTCTTCAAGATCTCCTTTAGAACACGGTAAACACTCCTCTTCCTCCTGTTCTTTCAATTTTCTCGTGATTTTCCTTATGTTGATTCCGTAAACGCATCATCTGTAGACGCGATTTACATATAGTTAATCGAGTTACAGATAAGCAAAATCGAAATGGAACAGTTATGTTCCAAACATTTTTTTTTCTGTGGTCTCTTGATTCACGATTTTTCCTTCCGTATTTAATTTTCAATTATCTTTTAGCAAGCAGTTTAGGTACCGAGGGTCGATTCTCTGTTTATCTATCGATCTTTGAAATTTTTGTTTGATCCTGATAGTTGCAATAGTTTTGATTTTCTGCTCAGCCATGAATAATCCATATTCATCTTTTTTTTCGGGGGGTTTCGGTTCTATCTCTCCTCTTTTTCTTATGTTATTTCCCTTTTATCTTTACTTTTAAGCTCCAATCATAGCATACGTTGTTCATTATCTGTGTATCCTGCATATGGAAAATGATCAAACTGCATGTGTGCATTAGATAGTGCTGGAAAACAAAAGAAATAAGGTATGAATAATGTTTCTCTCAAATTGGATATGCAAAACATTAGTTCTTGCTTCTTGGATTATCTTCTGATTCCCCCCTTAGGCAGATAATCTTGCTGAACCTAGTGGGATTCCCCTCATGATGTATGTTGCTATTCCTTGTGATCCATTACGGTAGGATTAGGCATGTTGCCATTTACATCTTATTGCAGCACATCCAACATCACCACATCTCTGGAGGATATGTTTCTTCGGTTATGGCATTCCAACAGAACCAACGTATGCAATGGAACTGTAGCAAGTTTCTTCTTCTTGTCATCAGCTTGATCCAAGAATGCCAAACCTATCAAAGGAAGATGGCCTATAACAGTGCAAAAATGAAGACAAAAAAAAAAACATGCAATAACTATGCAACTATGGGAGTGGATTTTCATTCAATCTGTTATTGTTTTGAAAATCCTCTGAAGCATTCCTTCATGTATCGGAGGAATTTGTTTCTTTAGCAAAATCAGAATCTATCATATTATGGTTCTACATATGCAATAAGGTGGGCCCTTGCCACGGTTATGTAATGGGGAAGCTTGGAGGCCCTAGTCAACGGAGATTGGCAACTTTTTCATCTACAATCCTGCTTCAGGATATTATACCTGCAAAAGCTGTCACTTCAGTAGTGGCATTGTTATTCAGAAGATGCTCTGGTTGGTCCGGCAGTTGAAATTCTATGGAGTTACATGATGAATGGTAAGTCAATGGATGGAGAGGCAGATGCAAGGATCATTTTGAATTCTCTGGTGAACAAGTTTCTTGACTGCATCAATAATCTTCTTGCGATAGGGAGATTAGCACGCAGTCGGCGAGCTCTTTTAATTCACTGGAAGTAGTGTAGTTTGGTTTCATTGTTGTCCATCCTATATCCCATACTTGACAATGGAGTTGAGCTGGAAGATGAAAACTCTTTCCTTCCTATGCTTAGATCAATCAAATTGGTAATGGGGTTGCAGTGTTGAGTAGAGACAACTTCATTATATTTATAAAGCATTGGTTTGGAAGCTAAGGATCTATGAGGGAAAAGGTTCACTATTGGCTTTCTCAAGACAGTTGTGCATCCTCCTGCATTGAAACACCTCTTATGAAGAAAATCATATGACTTCCCTGAAAAATTTATTTCAAATCATTCTCCTCACAGTTTTGTTACCTTTTGAGGACCCAAGCATGTAGAAGTCAGAGGCACAGAGATGGGCCAGGATGCTCTTCCTTATTGTGTCAAAAGAGAGCCAATTGAAATACATATTTTCATTTGTCCGAAAGTATGGTTCGACCATCATCTTCAGAATATTTTGACAGCGACAGGATCAACATATCCTCTGCAAAACTGGAAAGCCTGGGAGCTTCCACAAGTAGATCGAACTTCAAAGAAGTCTGACTGCAGTCTTTGTTGTTTCCTTTGTGGTCTCTGGTGAATAATAAGAATGCAAGATACATCTTGATCAACACTTCTGGACCATTGATGAATCAGTTTCTCCTATCGCTTCAAGAGTAGAACATTATTTCTTGAAACGGATTAATGAATCAAAATTCATATTAGCTCTTGTCTATAAGATCACTTGGGATGATCTTGATGGCGTCAATGATCCTTTGCAGCCTCTCACTGATAAAGTAAGATTATTAAGTGCCAGGAAAGCATGAGCACGGTCTATGGTAGACATGCTTTCAAACTACATGAAGAAGAATGTGATGCCCCTTCTTGCTGACAGATATCAAGTCAATGGTGGGACAGTTGAGGTGAGCACCCTATGGCTCCATATCATCGATCTGGTCATCTCATTTGATAAACAGATGCAATCATTTGTTGACCCAGTGGTTTTCTAAGGCCTTCTGAAGGATTATGGGAGAACTCCATATCTCCTATATCGTCTATGGCACAAACAATCCTATCGGGCTACTGTCTATAACTCGGGAATAAGCACAAGATATAAAAATTCTGGCTCATCGTGAGAAACCAGAATGTTTGCAAGGTCGTGGTGTGTTCCATATTTCTGCAGAATAAGCATTCGTTTTATACCAACATTCAATGTTTGTCTGGAGAGTTCACCTCAGAATCAGAAAAGTTTCATACGACTGTTGTCCTTAGTGGATATTGTGGGACGGTAAAGGCAAAAGGTGAAGCCCATACAGCATCCCAACATCTTCCTCAGCAGACTATTTTACTAATCACCTCTGCATCTCATAATCATCACTGCTACAGCAGAGCACCCGAGGTAAGTTTTTCTGCTAAATATATTTTGTTAATTAGTTGTCAAAGCTTTATGTTGAAAATACAATCTTTAAGGCATACTTTGTTAGCAGTCATCTTCCTGCTGCCATTTTAAGTACAACACCATTGCATTTATATTTCACCGTTGTTGCAATCCAGCTCCAGTTTCCCAGTAGAGGCTAACTTTGATATTTCAGGAAGTACATTGTTCATGGCCTTGATCATAACATTTGCTATAGGAAATGTCATTCTCATTTGCTATTCTGTCTATACAATTTGGTTTTTATCAGCAGGTGACGGGGCATGACACAAGGGTAAGTAAATCTATGTTCTTTCAACTGTGTTTAGTAAACTTAGTAATCCACATGCACTGTAATATGCATCATTTTTACCTCTTCCTTTACATTATGGAGCATCATTCTCCTGTATTTTATAAAGTCATTCCCTGTAAAAACCTATGGTCATAGGTACATCTCACTCACAAAACATGAAGCGCCCCATCTACATCTGTTGCATGGCATATGTCTAAATGGAGTTTACACTACATTATATACTGCTATCTGCCACCTGATACATGCATGTCCTGCCTGAAATATACCTATTGCATGACATAATTTTCTGTGTATAAGTGTTTCTGTTTCCCATGTTCTCCTGCATTGTTTTACCGTGCCTGTACCCTGCCATATATGTATTTCTGCATTTTTATCTTGCACATAGCATGTCATCTATTTCACACTACCTACATATATTTCCAGTTCACATGCCACCACCTGCGTCAGTGTCACCTAAGCATATCCCCCAGCGCAGTTGTAACATCCATACTACCCCCAATTCTCATCTTTCTTGTTTTCATAAAGAATGATATATGTCATATATATATATATGTATATATATACCTGTATATATATATATATGTGCATGTATGTATCTATACATAGGTATGTATACAAATATATATCATTTTTCTGCTTTCTCCCTCATAAATATTTTGGTATATGAGCATCTCACATTTGGCCTATTTGAAATGCACAATTCTCTTTTACTTCCATACTAACTATGACGTTTTTCAGGGAATATGTGGAAGCTATCACCATTGAGAGTTGTAAATTCAAATTTTATATGTTGTAATAGCTAGATTTGAATGAGAATTTACATTTTCTGCTTTAGGTAGAATGGATGAGCATCGTAAATACCATTGAATTACTTGTTTTTATGCATTTTTTTCCTTTATTTCTCAAATTCTCACAATGGTGAAACACGAATGGCACGTGCACCATTTCGTAAGAGGTAATTGATACTAAGTTGAGGATCCACATCAATGGCCATAGTCAGGGTGTGGACAAAACTTAGCATTTTTATCTTTTACAAAATAACACTGGATCCATTTTCAAAATTCATCATATTTTTCTAAAAATATTCTCTTCTTTTATCAGAATTTGACTTAAAATTAACCTAAAATATATACCAATGGCCATAGTCAGGGTATATTGAGGGTTAATTTCATTTTAAATTCTATAAAAACACCAAAAGATATTTTATTTTTCATTTGAATTCAGATATGACTATTATATAATACATTCAATGACCATAGTCAGGAGTGTATTATATCATTAGTCTTATTTAAATTCACTTGAAGAATGAAATATGATTTTCAAATCCAATTTCAAACTTATTCAAATTCATTCATCATATAGGATAGAATTGCATCATATTTTCAAAACTTCCTTTTCAAAATCCCAAGTGTTTCTTCTTCTTCATCAGATCTTATTCAAATCCAATTTTATCTCATTTTAAGATTCAAAATTTCAATTTCAAAGTCCAATTTGACTTTGAAACTCCAAAATTATTTTATATTCAAACTTCAAATTTCCAACCCAATTCAAAATTCAATTTCAAAGTTCAATTTAACTTTGAAGTTTCTGATTCATCTTCTGATTCAAAATCAAGTTTTCTTCAAGTTTTAAATCAAAGTTGAGATTGACTCTGAATCTCAAAATCCAAACCCTCCTAAGTTCAACCTGGACTTTCAAAACCCAAATCCAAAATTAGATCGACTTGGATCCAGTTTTTCTAAATGCAATTCTACTTTTGGATCTTAGACTTCAGATCCAAATTGCATCATGAATTCCAGACTTCAGATCCAATTCCAATTCTTAGAATCCAGAATCCAATTCTACTTTGGATCTCAGATTACAGATCCAAATTCCATCTTAGGATCCAAAACCAATTCTACTTTGGATCTCAGATTACAGATCCAAATTCCATGTAGGATCCAGAATTCCATTCTACTTTGGATCTCAGACTTCAGATCCAATTCCAATTCTTAGGATCCAGAATCCAATTCTACTTTGGATCTTAGACTTCAGATCCAATTCCATCTTAGGATCCAAAACCAATTCTACTTTGGATCTCAGACTTCAGATCCAATTTCATCTTAGGTTCCAGAGTCCAACCCTATCTTGGATCTCAGATTTCAGATCCAAATACCATCTTGGATTCCAAACCTTGAATCCAATTCCATTCAAAATTCCAGATTCAAATTCCATCTTGAATCCCATGTGCCAAATCAACTTCTCAAACCAATTCCATTTCATTCCAGATTTCAAGATCAAATTCTCATTTTCAGATCTTAAACTCAAAATTCAACTTTGAATCCTATTCAGAATCCAGATCTTGGATTCAAATTTCATCTTGAAATTCTAACTTTTAAATCCATTCTATTTCTCAATTTTATTCAAAATTCTATCTTTCCTTCTGATTCAATTCCATTTTCATTCTGATTCAAAGTCCATTTATGACTTCGAAAATTCTTTTCTTCTTCTTTTATCTCAAAACTTCAAAATCATTCCTCAAAATCCAGATTTATTTTCCCAAGCTCTTGATTATTCTAAAACTTAGAACTTTAATCTTAAGTTCTAATTTAAAATCATTTCTTTATTTTCTCAGATTCACTTGGAAATTCTTCAAAACATTTTCAAAAAGAGCATACATCTTTGCATTTGCACAAGCATGATTCATTGTGCATTTAGATTTAGGATAAATACTTAGATAAATTCTTTGCAAAGCAAAAGGCATAAAATTCGACCCTTGGTTCGATTACCCCTGGTAAAGACGCCAGGAACGGTCGAACCTCGTACCGACGAGCGGATCCCGTCTCCCAGTTTTCCCACAAATATTTCAAAAACGGAGGCGAGTTATTTCAAAATTCTTCAAAATTAAGGTCAAGTGAAACCCGCAAAAGAGTTCCTCTTCTCTTCTCTTCTTTCTTTTCTCTTCTCTCTTTCTTTCCGTCTTTTATCTTTCTCCCTTCAAAAAGGAGGAAAATAAGAGGTTGGAAATGGAAAAGAGAAGGAAGAGAGAGAATATTACGAGAGGAAAAATTTTGCGATGATCACAGAAGCGAAAATGTAGTAGCAGATCATCTTTCCAGACTGATCGTGGAGACCACGCAGGATCAGAGGTCGATCAGTGATTCTTTCCTCGACGAGCAGATCATGACAGTCAGCACATCGCAGTTACCCTGGTTTGCAGATATTATGAACTATCTGGTTTCGAGACAGATCCCTGAGCATTGGAACAAGAATGAGCGTGAGAGATTCCTATCTCAAGTGAGGCACTATTATTGGGATGAACCAGAGTTGTTCAAATACTGTGCAGACCAGATCATTAGGCGATGTGTTCTGAAGAAGGAGTACCAGTCCATTCTTAGTTTTTCCCATTCATTAGCCTGTGGAGGGCATTTTTAGCAGTAGGAAGACGGCTGCAAAGGTTTTTGCAGTCAGGATTTTATTGGCCCACACTCCACAAGGATGCTCATGAGTTCTGTAGGCGTTGCATTCGATGTCAGCAGATTGGGAACATGTCCAAGAAGGACATGATGCCCTTGCTTCCGATTTTGATAGTTGAGATTTTTGATGTTTGGGGCATTGATTTCATGGGACCATTCCCGCCTTCATTCGGAAATTTATACATTCTTGTGGTGGTTGATTATGTGTCCAAGTGGGTCGAGGCTGTGGCAACCAAGACCAATGATCATAGAGTAGTGCTTAAGTTCATTAAGCACAACATTTTCAGTCGTTTTGGTGTGCCACGTGCGATGATTAGCGATGGTGGCAAGCATTTTAGGAATGTACAGATAGCTTCTCTGCTGAGAAGATATTCTGTCAATCATAGATTCACCACTCCGTATCATCCGCAGACTAGTGGACAAGTTGAGGTTTCGAATAGGGAGATTAAGCGGATTTTAGAAAAGACAGTTAGCCCGGACCGTAAGGATTGGTCCCAGCGCTTAGATGATGCACTTTGGGCATATAGAACTGCATTTAAGACTCCCATTGGCATGTCCCCGTATCGCCTTGTATTCGGGAAAGTATGCCATCTTCCTGTCGAGCTAGAGCATAGAGCGTATTGGGCTATCAAGAAGTTGAATTTTGACCTCACCCAGGCTGGTAAAGCGAGAGTACTGCAGCTCTCAGAATTAGAGGAACTCAGGAATGATGCGTATGAGAATGCCAAATTATACAAAGCTCGCACGAAAGCGTTTCATGATAAGTACATTATCAGAAAAGTGTTTGAGCCAGAGCAGAAAGTGTGGCTATACAATTCTCGTTTGCATTTATTCCCAGGGAAGTTGAGATCGAGATGGAAAGGACCGTATATTGTGAAAGAAGTATTTCCACATGGAGCAGTGACATTATTCGATCCTATGACCCAAGGTACATTCAAGGTGAATGGGCAAAGATTAAAACCCTTTATTTCAGGTTCCTTGCAGGATGGTGAGTGTGAGATAGTGCATCTCACGAAGGCATGAGGATTCAACCAGAGGGATGTATCATATGTACACTAGTTTGTTTTTTTTCATTTCAGTATTTTTCTTTATTCAGTATTTTATTTCATATATGCTAACTTTTGTTTTGATGTATGCAGGATGAATCTAACACTTAGTGTATCAGTTACCAGGTACAGAGAAGAGCTTTCAAAGAATTCAAAGATCAGATGAAATTCAACTTCAGAAGCTCAGAGCAGATCAGGTTGTATCTATCCTTTCTCCTATATTCTTATTGTCTTTTAGTGTGCATTTGCATTGCATTTTTACTTATTTTGTATGCCACTAGGGACAGTGTCATTCAAGCATGGGGGGGTGGTTTAGATGCACACTAAAAAATTTTTTTATGTCTGGTAACTAAGGTAGGCATTTGAGAACAAGTTGTAGCATATATGATTGTTTTTGGCATAATCTAACAGTTTAGAAATTTTTAAGCCCCATGTAAAAAAAATTTCTGAACTGATTCAAATAGAGTAGATATTTATGAGAAAATTCAAAGAAAAGATAATATTTTATTGTTAGAAAATTTTGAATCACTTTAGTATAAGTATGCACAGTATGTTTTGTGAAAAAAATAAGCAATGGAAAGATGCTTTTGAAAAATGAGTTTAAAATAATAGAGCTACGTTTAGTTGTTGATGTCTTCGTGAATCCTAGTAGTGGAACTCAGACACGAGATGAAGTGTTTGAGTCTCTTACGAAAAGGATAACGAAGGAGATCATCTTCTCATCTAGTTGATATCTGTGGCCTTTGTAGTTTGAGTAAGTAGAGTCTAAAGGGTGTTTTACACCTGGTGCCCTAAAGTCAGTTGGTTTGGGAGCCACCGATTTGAAAACTTGTTACATGGACTGTATAGAAAGTCTAAGAAATAGAGACATTGCACATGATGAGAGGAAAACTATACGTAAACTATTAGAATAGAAGGTTTAGTGACTCGAGCAATTAAGTCCGAGGGATACTTTGTATCTAGTGCCCTAAGGTCGGCCGGCCTGGGAGTCACTGACCCAAAGCTCGCTACACGGGTCATGAAAACTGACTATTCGAAATAGTGCTCAAGTGAGAAGAATGTTCAAGAGTGAAAATTGAGAAAAAAGTGAGAAATTGAAAATCCAAAAAAAAGAAAAAGAATGTGCTGAATGAGAAAAATTTCATTGCTTAAGAATATGTGTGCATTACTGTGCAGAAAATATATAAGTGAGGATAAATGAGTAAAACATGAGAATACTTGACTTTCTAAGAAAAATCATAAAATAGCTACAATGTTAGAAAAGTGAAGGGAAAAAACTTTTTACTGTGGTGGCATGAGATTTCTGAATTTGTTTTTGAGAATGTCAATTACATGAAATATTTGTTCCAACTGTTCTCTTAATTGCCTAATATGTTTGAAAATCATCCTGGCATTTTATTGATGTTTGTAGGTAGCATCTCTGCAAACCCTCACGAGACCTTACTCGTCCACTGGTGTAAGCTAGGGGTTTAAAGGACTTGTTGCATACGCTAAATGCAACCGTGATTCCTATGAAAGTGAGTTAGTTTTATGCATTCATGTTTAGCATTTCGTGTCTTTGTTGCATAGCATAATTAAGGTTTGTTAAGGGACTAACAAACATTCAAGCATGGGGGTATTTGATGATGCATGAAATGCACATCATGTTAACAAGTTTTTCATGCATTTTGTAACAAGTTTAAGGTTTTAAACCCATGTTTAGATGCATTTTGATAGTAAGGGGTTATGGTTCGAATTTCAAAGAAATTGGAGTTAAAATGAGAGAGTTATGGCAATTTCAGTGTTTGGGCACGAATTTCGAGGTGGATCGGATCCATATCCGACCCAATTAGGCTGTTTGGACCTTGGATCAACCTTTAGAAAGCCCAAAATCCAACCCACACGCATATCCATATCCATTTTAGAAAGTTTTGCAGAAAACCCCTCAGAAAGTGGCGCCTAGTAAAATAATTTTTTATAACATTGTTTCTGAAATTCCAAAAAGTATAAATATACTTTTTAGAAGAACCCTAGGCATCTTTGGCTTTGGATTTGACGCCCCCTATAGTGCCTCTAGCTCCATTATGGTCTCCTCTTCCATTCCATCACGTTTTGGCCATTGAAGACCGGTTTATGCTTGGAAATCAAGCATATTTTGATCTCTCTTTTCGATTCTTGTCATTTCTTCCTATTCCTTGCTGCGTTTTTCACCATTTTTAGTGTTTTTGCAGGTGTAGCAGAGGTGGAGACTATGTAAACACCCCAAATTTTCACTCACCTCCCTGACATCGCCCTCAATCACCACATTTCGGTTCTCCGGAACCCATGAAGGGCAAAATGGTCATTTTCCAAGATTGAACCTTGCAGAAAGTCCTAAATTCCATTCTCGAGTCTCAAAACCTCTCTATTTAGACTCAGAGACATCTTGAAATTACAAATTCTCCAAATCTCATGCTTAACCAGAAGTCAGAATTTTCAAATCCAAATTCAGAGTGGCAACTTTGTAGGACATGTCTTTGCATAACATCGCATGAGCATTTCATATCACTGCACTGCACAACATGTCATTTCGAGGTTCAGAACTCTCGATTTCAAAATTGTCAATCCAGATTTGATTTCTAAACTTTTCAAAATAGATTTTAAAACCCTGGGTTTTCAAAATAGATTTTAAAACCCTGGGTTTTCAAAATAGATTTTAAAACCCTGGGTTTTCAAAATTATCAATTCTTCCCATTTTACCCCCAGGACCCCGAGATTACGAAAAGTTTTTCTCAAGAAAACAATCTGGATGGTTTTGACATTTTCAAAATTTTGCCAGTTGAAAAGGAAGGGACACAATTTCAAAGTGCATAAGACCTTATTTCAAATTTTTACAAAAAGGCTCTGAATTTCCATACTTCTTTCAAAATTTTGCCCTGAAGAACCATTTTTTTTAAGTTTTGAAATCAAACCAAAATTCACTTCGTGTTTTTTTTCAAAACAAGCCTATTATTGTGAACATTCCAAAATATCTCATTTGGCTTTTATTTCAAATAAGTGATGTGGGACTCGCCTCGAGGTGGGGTCACACTCGAATTCTAAAAAATCTCCCTTATTTCCAAAACAGTGCCCACTCGAAAGTGGCACCGATTTACAAAACCTTGTTTTTAACTCAATTTTAATAAAATATTTAGTGGTCCCACGTAGGTGGCATCCCACTAAGGCTCCTTGCCGAGAAAAGCAAAATTTTATTTTTTATCTCAAAAAGTTTTCAAAACGGTTGAGGTGGCACCACCAAAACAAAATCCATTTTTTTACTCGTTTTTTTTTATTATTACTTTATTAATTTTCAGCCCCAAATGGAGCCACCGTGAAAACCCTACCAAAACTTCACTTTACCTAAGTTTTTTTAATACACTTCTGGAGAAAAGGAGCCGCCCCACCCTTTTCAAATGGCGACATTTTTTGAAATTTTTCAAAAGTTAGTTCTTTTTAAAACTTATCAAAACCTTGCACAACGGAGCCCGAGCTTTGGGCTGAAAGGGCGGAACCTCTTTTTTTTAAAAGAGGGCTTAGGCCACCCGAAAGGAGGATCTTTTTTATTTTCCCCTTTTCTTCACGGCTTCCCCTCTCGGCTATGAGAACCTGAGGCCAAACCCGACGGCTCCTTCCCCCTTTCCAGTTGCAGCCCTCCTTTCAGTCGAGGTCCAAAGAACTCCAGCAGAACCTGAGGCCAAACCTGACGGCTCCTCCCCGCTTTTCAGTTGCAGCCCTCTTTCAGCCAAGGGCCAAAGAACTCCAGCAAAACCTGTAAGCCTTCAGGAGGGGATATCTAAAAGGCATCGAGTTTGCAGAGCCAGGTAAGAAGCTTTCCTATATTTGCTATTCTGCTACTTAAATATGATATTCGCATTGTGCATATGCGGTAGATCCATTCTTTTGGCTAATGTGGTTTACCTTCATGTCTATCCCTGCATCCAGGTTCATGGATACCTCTCAATGGTACCATCGATCCCATAAGAAGCCAGTTTTATTTGCATTTGGGCCCAATCTTTTCTTTTTTTTTTTAGATCATAAACACTGCAAAACAGTAGCTGTTTTCCTCCTTTCCATCCCACGAAGGTCTTTGTGTTCGTATCCACACCCTTGTCTATCGCAGGTCAAAAGTTTTTATCAAAAAAAAAAAAAAGAAAATCATTTTTTTTAAGAAAATCCAGTATGTATTAACATCTACCTTCCCATTTTATTCAGATTGTGCCTTAATACAGAGCAGTTTTTTTTTTCAATTTAGAATAATGAATTTGTTGGGGATTTTCCAAGTGGAGCATTGAGTTCACCCAACTTCCATGTCTCATACGGTTTCCTATATGCCCACATGATGTTAAAAGGGGTTCCTGCATACCATGGCATCAAACGAGATCCTAAAGGGTCATCGTACAGTGAAAGGTGCCCTTGACATAGGCCCTACATCTCTTGTTAACATGAGTTCTCATTTTTTTTTGGTTTGACATTCCATTACCTTTTGAGTTAGCTGTAAGAGAAAAACGCACTTGTGTATGTTGTGTGAAATCAAGGTGCACTGAATGGCCAAAAAAAAAAAAGACTTTTTTTTTTTGCAGAAGCCGAAGCTGTTAATTCTTTCACTATTCTGTCTATAATTAGTTAGCAGCATTAATATGTTAGGATCAAAGAAGTGGTTGTATAGCTCTGAAAATTCTTGTTTGTAATATTTCGTTGACGTGATGTGGTGCGCCAGCTGAGTCATAACACCCGTGTGGTTCAAGTCCAAATACCTTGGTTGTGATACTGCAACTAGCTATCCAGCTAGATCATGAAATTTTACCCTGTACAAGCATGGAGCTGGTGTATGCAGGTGAATTCGCACTGTTATCATCAGAGATCAAATTGGAATGCTCCTGTGACAAGGGTGTGAATAAGATCTAGAATGATTTTCTAAAAAAAAAAATCGTATGTTACTGTTATCGTCGCAAAATTTTTCCCCGTCTTCCCTTCCTTGCGGAAGAGAGAGGGAAATACTTTCGCGTTTCAAACTTGACCGGATTTTGGAAATTGTTTTGAAATACTCACCTCCGTTTTGAAAATGCGGGAAAATCCATGGGATGGGGCTCGACCTGTCGGTACAAGATTCGACCGTTCCTGCCGCCTTTAACAGGGGTAATCGAACCAAGGACCAAAATTATGCTTGACTTAGTTAAATCATCAAAATCATGTTCTATCCTAAATGCACAGAGAATTCAGGCATGTGCTATGAGACTTTGAAAAATGTAAGCTGGAAAACATGATGTATGCTCAGAAAACCTTTGGAGTTGAAAGATATTTCTCAGGGAAAAGGTCAATTTCTCAGGAAAACTCAGATGGAAAGGGGTTTTGAAATCACGAAAAAGTTCATAAAGTTATGGAAAAATCATGAATATTTTGAAAATCCTGGGAATCTTAGCCTTAAAACCCTTGAAAGTTTGATTTTTGATTCTTGAGAAAGATCGGAAAACTTTTTTTGAAAATCTTAAGAAAATAACATCTTCCAGGGAAAATCGAGGGAAAACTTTGATTTTGGAAATCCAACTTAGAAGTTTCTTGAGAGACTGGTTTCCATGAAAAACTAGGAAAACTTAACTTGGGAAAACCAATTTTGGAAAATCCTCAGAGTTTCTTGAGAAATCGATTTCTTGAGAATGAAGTTTTCTTAAGAAAATCATGGGAAAACCAAGGATTTCATGATGCAAATGATATGAGTGAATGAATGCACTTTGAAAGATTTTCTAAGAAATTTGTTGGAAAATGTGCATTAAGTCAAAATAAATCCTTCGCATATCCTGACTGTGGCCATGAATATGTTCAGAGTTTAATTGATTTAATGCACAATACTTTGAAAATATTAGAAATATGATGTGCATTTTAAGATAGCCTAAGAGTGTAGGCTCAATGTGACTAGTAGAAAGATGATGGATCTGGGTCTCGTCCATATTCCGACTAGGGCCGTAAATATGGATTCCACCGAGTTCATCAACTCCCTAAGAGTTGGTGCACGTGCCATTCGTGAACATCCATAGTGCTTTTGAAATAAAATGCATGAATCATAGAAACAGGATATTGCATGAATTTAAACTATATGATATGCATCCTAGTCTAAGCAGAAAATTAAATCTCTTATTCCAAAATTTACTTTATTACATTACTAAATAAATGAAATAAATGAAAATTGCAGATTTTATATCCTTCTCTTGAATATCCCTGCCAAACTGGAAATGAGGTTAACTCAAATATGTGGGTTTTTCCAAGTTTTTCCAATAATATTATGAAATTATTAGATTTAGTTGGATATAAACCCTATCATCATGCTTCCTTGATATTTGAAATGATGAAAATGCAAGAAATTTAGTAGGAAATAGTTTGAAATTCGGAATTGGGATCAAAATGACCAAAATACCCCTAATATTAAAGTTATATCTTTAAAATCAGGGTTTTTTGAAGGAAAACTTGGTAAAATTGAGATTTCGAAATTCAAATTGAATCAAATGATGATGAAATGCAGTAAGGAGCATGATGACATGCTTCTAAACACATTAGTACTGTAAAATCAGAATTTGGCATTTTGCAATTTATCTAAAATAACGAATTTCGCTTGTTTTTCGCTTGGATTCGGGTCCCACAGGGCCCTGTTTTGATATTATGGCTAAACCGAACCTCAAATGGATTTTAAATTACACCAAATTCGGTATGAAGCATCTACATACTCTGATAAACATCCTAGAATGCTAAAAATCACAAAATGATATGATTTGAATGCTGAAATTTAAAGAAAGTTCTAAAAAGGGTGGATTTCGCCTA